>NC_056735.1:1686928440-1687130940 GCF_019279795.1 Protopterus annectens | reverse complement strand
GGTAGAGTTTTTAGTAGAATATAAAACGGAAGCTACCATTAAAAATGGAATAATTAGTAAAGCATATAAAATACTGCATGACAGCTATAAGAATCAGAAGATGTTAGAAAGGATTGGGAAGAGAGGTTGGATAAGCAATTCACAAAGAACAATGGAAAAATATATGCATGTGTCTCAAATATGCAACAAAATCTAGATGATTTAGGAATTTTACTTGGAAATGTTTACACATATATTTTTATACCCCAAGTAGAATACAAAGAATATTTTCTCAGGCAGAGAGCAGATGTTGGAGGTGTGACAAGGAAGAAAGAGGTAATTGGGAACATACTTTCTGGGAGTACAGTGAGTTGGCGGACTTTAAATATTCCCTGCAGGATGCATTGTCGAAAATGCTAGGTAGGTGGATTGGTGTGATGAGGGAGATCTTTCTGAGCTGCAATACAGAATTAAATTGCCTAGACATGGTAAGGCCTTGCTGTGTCCAATTATGGCAGCTACCAAAAATGCAATCACTAGAAAATGGAAATAAAAATCCACACCAACTATACTAGAAGTAGTGAATGTAGTAACAAAGATAAAACAAGTGGAAGCAAACTACATAGGAAAAAATGGGAATTGTGGGAACAATACATACGGGGAGAATGAGGTTTACAAGGCAGAACTTAAATCATCTATGTAATTTTTGACTGAAAATGATGGGTTAGATTATGTAAAACATTTGCAGCTGGGAGTGTCAGTATGGTTTGTGATGTAAAATGTTTGCAAGTAGGACTGTCTCAGTGTGGTCTGTTTTCATTTATATAAATGTTTGATTATCTATGCTGTAAGTGATGGTTTAATAAAGAGGTTTCCAGTTTAAAAAAAAAAAAGGGAATTTAATATTTTATGTAATGTTGCTTAGGTTATATGATAAATAATCTATGTGAAGTACAGTGGATATAAAACATGTACACACCCCTGTTAAAATGACAGGTTTTTGTGATATAAAAAAGGAGACCACAATAAATAATTTCTAAACTTTTCCCACCTTTAATGAGACCTAGAACATGTACAATTCCATTAAAAAAACTAATCTGTTAGGGGAAACAATATTAAAAATAAAAAAAAATGTACAATAAGCTAGTTGCACAAGTGTGCACACCCTTAAACTAATTTGTTGAAGCACCTTTTGATTTAATTACAACATTGTCTTCTTGGGTACACACCTGCCATTAATTAAAGAGACTCTGATTACCCCAAATAAAGTTGATCTGTCCTAGTAGGAATTTCCTGACACTTAGTTGCATGCTACAGTAAAAGCCATGGTTCGCAGCATAGCTCTCAACCTTCCATCTCCAAAATGAGGAACACTAGGGCTTATAATGTAGGACAAATGGGCAAAATGTGGAACACATACTAAGAGCTTACTAACAACCACCACTAGGAAGGGCATAGGATGGTTAAATTATGCTGGATTTACTTATAAAAAAGATAATTTAATGAATTAATATGATTTTTTTCTAGTTACCATTGACATCAGTTAAATTTCCAATACTGAATGTGTGACAGACCATTTTAATGAGAATTTCGAGGAACGTGAACTTTAAGAGTCCAAATGAGGTACACTTAGGTTCACAGAGAGCATACAAAGCATCAAAGGGATCTCAATGTTGAAAGGTATCAGTTAGAAGGGTATAAAAATTTCCACAGCATTGGATATACCATGAAATACAGTGAAGGCAACGGAGAAAATATGGGAAAACAGTGACGTTGCAAAGAATTGCACGTTCCTCCAAAATGGATGAAAAGACAAAAACTGGTCAGGAAGGCTGCCAGGAGACTTGCACACAGAAGTTGCAGGAATTTCTGGCAAGTACTGGCTGTGTACTACATGTGACAACAATCTCCCGCATTCTCCATATGTCTGGACTATGAGGTAGGGTTGCAAGACATAAGCCTTTACTTGCACAGAAAACAATCGTCCCAGCTAAAATTTGCAAAAAACAATGCATCAAGTCTCCCAAAAGTACGTGGGGAAAATAAGTTATGGTCTAATGAGACCAAGGTTGAACTTTTTGGCCACAATTCCAAAAGGTATGTTTGGTGCAAAAAATAGAAGTTATGTTCTTACCATAACGTTCCATGTTAGTTGTCTTCTTCTCGCCTTCTTTCTTGCTGGATGGGTTCGGAGCAGACCTCGGCTCCGACTCGGCCGCTCTAAAAGCTCGAGAGTTGGATCCACCGGCTCGAGGCTCCCCTTATATCCCACAATGCTAGGCGTGTATTACCTCAGATCTCGTTTGTAAGCTAGGCCCAGCCAATAATAAAAACCAGAACTACTGGAAATGGGAGAACCCACCTCTATAAAAAGGAAGGGAAGAAGGTGACCTGAAGCCATCAAGGAATATATGCAAAGCAGAGCATATACCTATAGCAATAGAGGTGGTAGAAAGAGAGATCACAATCAAACTCCTCTAGGTCTGTCCAGGCTAGGGGGAAGGAGGGTGGGGCCTTAAGAAGAAGGCGAGAAGAAGACAACTAACATGGAACGTTATGGTAAGAACATAACTTCTATATGTTAAGTTGTCTATCTCGCCTGCATTCTTGCTGGATGGGACCGCGTCCCTAGCACCTTGTCCCGGGTGGCCTATCGGAACAGACTCTTGAGAACAGTGGAACCAAAGTTAGCTCTATGTCTAGAAGCTAAATCCAACTTATAATGAGAAATAAAAGTGTGAGGAGTAGCCCAAGTAGCCGCTGCACAAATGGTGTCAATAGGCAGCCTGTCTTGGAAGGCTATAGAAGTAGCCAAAGCTCTGGTGAAGTGGGCCTTAGGTTTGTTAGGCAGCTTTTGGTGTCTAATTTCATAAACAAAGGAAATCAGAGATGTTAGCCATCTGGAGAGTGATACCTTTGAAACTGAAAGTCCCTTTCTGCCTTCTGCATAAGAGACAAACAACTGGTCAGTTCTTCTGACCGGTTTGGTCCTATCCAAATAATACCTTAACTGACGATGAACACCTAGCCAATGCAATTTCTGTTCAGACCTGTTAGAAAAGTTAGGAAAAAACACGGGGAGGTCAATGCTTTGATTTAGGTTAGACGCAGAGGCTACTTTAGGTAAAAAAGATGGATTGGTTCGTAAGGACACCCTGTCTTTATGAAACAATAGATACGGTGGTCAACTGCTGAGTGCATGAAGTTCTGAGACCCTTCTAGCTGAAGTAATGGCTACCAGAAAGAGAGTCTTCCAGGATACCAATTTCAATGAGCAGGAAGCTGCAGGTTCGAAAGGGGGAAGAATCAAAGATGTGAGAACTAAATTAAGGTCCCAAGGAGGAGGAGGATTTCTTATAAGAGGTCTGAGAAGAAAAACTCCCTTCAAAAAAGCTTTGCAAAGCTTGTGAGACATGATGGCAGAATCTGAAATGCCCACATGAAAGTTAGATATAGCTGCCAATTGGACTTTGAGAGTAGAAGAAGGAGATGAACCTGCGTGAAAGAGTTCAGCTAGAAAATCAAGAACTATCTGGATGGGAGCAGTGAAAGGATCCAACTCCCTTCCTTGAGCCCAATAGGCAAAACGTTTCCACTTACTAAGATAAATCTTTCGAGTGGAAGATTTATGGGAAGCTATCAAAATATCTCAAACAGTGTGAGATATTTGAGGAAGCCTGGCTAAGGTTGGAACTGGAGGAACCAAGCAGTGAGGTTCAAAGATGGGAGGGAGCGATGAAACTGACCCGACTGATGGATCAAAAGATCTGGAACTAGGTCCAGATGCCAGGGCTGCTCTAACAGGAATTGATGTAGAAAGGGGAACCAAACCTGTCGAGGCCAGTAAAGAGCAATGAGGATCAATGAGGCCTTCTGAGCGATAGCTTTCTGTATCACTTGAGAGATTAGTGGGAAGGGAGGGAATGCATACAGAAGTCCCCGGGACCAAACTTGGACTAGAGCGTCTCTGCTGGGCTGGCCTGGTAAGGGGAAGAGGGTGAAATAATCCTTGCACTTGCTGTTTTGGGGAGTAGCAAAAAGGTCGCAGCAAGGCTGACCCCACTTGCGAAAAACTTTCTCCAAGATAGAATCTTTCAGAGACCACTCGTGAGGCATGAGGATAGCTCTGCTCAACTTGTCCGCGATAAGATTGGACTTCCCGGGAATGTGCGTTGCTATCAGAAAACGCTGAGAAGAAATCGCCCATTGACAGTCTGAGTGCTTCTCGACATAGGGGGTAGGACTTGGTTCCGCCTTGTTTGTTGATATACCACACTACAGACATGTTGTCCGTCTGAATTGCTATCGTTCCCAAGGGAAGAGAGTCTTGAAGGGCTTGCAACGCTAAAAGCACTGCTCTCATCTCTAGAACATTTATATGCAAGTGGCGTTCGATTGGTTGCCATATGCCCTGGACTGTTCTGCCCTGATAATGCCCCCCCCCCACCCGATCAGGGAGGCGTCCGTTGTCAGAATAGCAACCGGAGGGGGAAGGACAAAAGGTCTTCCTAGGAAGAGCTGGGGGGAAGAAATCCACCAAAGAAGATGATTCCTGCATGCTTGCGTAATCACAATGGTGTGGGACATCGGAAGTTGCTGGTACGACCACTGTGTGAAGAGCATCCATTGAAGGATTCTCATGTGAAATCTGGCTAAAGGAAGTAGCGGGATAGCAGCTGCCATAATCCCCAGTACTTTTAGAACCAATCTGACTTTGACTCTGTTGCTGTGGAATAGAAGGGAGACCAGTTTGTGTACGTCTGCTATTCTTTGGTCTGTAAGTCTTGCAGACATGTTGACTGTATCTAGATTTGCGCCTATGAAGGTAATAACATGACAAGGCGACAAAACAGACTTTTCGCAATTTATTGAGATACCCAACTTTTGAAAAATGCGAAAGGTGTAGTCTCTGGCAATCAGAAGAAGATGCTTGGTAGGAGCTGTGAGGAGCCAGTCGTCTAAGTATGGAAACACTTGGAATCCTTGATGTCTCAGATGAGAAGCTACCACTGCCATGCATTTGGTAAACACCCGGGGGACAGTGGTGAGTCCAAAGGGCAGGGCTCTGAATTGAAAGTGACTGGTTCCCAGCCTGAAGCGGAGGAATCTCCTGGAGCGTCTGTTCATTTTTATATGATAGTACGCATCCTGAAGGTCTATAGAGCACATCCAGTTTTCCTTTCCCAATAGGGGTAGGATGGATTGTAGCGTGACCATCCGAAATCTTGTTTTCTTGACAGACTTGTTCAAGATACTGAGATCCAAAATTGGTCTCCAGTCCCCTGTTTTCTTTGGAACCAAAAAGAACCTGGAGTAGATTCCGGATCCTTGCTGGTCTGCTGGCACTGGCTGAATGGCTCTTTTTGCAAGCAGCTTTGAAATTTCCAATGCTGCTAGATCCCTTTGAGCGGGTGGAACATCTGGAAGGGATTTTTTGGATTGGTTTGGAATGCGAAAGAACGGAATGGAATAGCCTTCGGAAATGATGGACTGTACCCACTTGTCTTGAGTTAGGGATCGCCAGGCTTCTGGGTACAGTGATAATCTTCCCCCGACTGCCTCCGAAGGTGGACAGTCGGGCAACACCTCAGGGATGCTGGAAGGGCTTATCGGAAAAGGTTTCTAGACTGCCGTGGTTCTGCGGACCCCCCCCCTGCCTCTAGGGCGACGTCTACCATTATTGTTCCCCCCTCTGCCTCTAGAGGGGAACCGACTCTGTGCGTCAGGCAAAGTTCCTTGAGATTGTTTGCGGAACCACATCTTTCCACTTTTCTGGCCTTTGGGGTAAGGTCTAGGAGGAGTAGAAAAACGGACTCCGACGGCAGAAAGAGTTTTGCCATCTGTCTCGCACCTTGTCAAGGTTTCTTTCACTTGAGGACCAAAAAGAGACGATCCATCAAACGGGGAATTAGTGAAAGACGTTTTAAAGGGGTCCGCAAAATTGCACAGCCGCATCCAGGCATGCCGGCGTAAGGCCACACCTGTCCCTGCGGCTCTGCTCGCTCCATCAGCCGCATATGAAAGGAGGCGCATGGAGGAGTTAGCTATAGAATTTAGGGTAGCCAGCTGAGTGTTCATCTTATCCTGAAAACCCGCAGCTGTAGGATCCTTTAACATCTCACTCGCTTCCTTAATCAGGTCTCTTTGAAGACGAGTGAAATGACAGAGGTAGTTCAGCGAACGCATAGCAAAGGTCGCTGACGAAAACATCCGCTTCCCGTACCTATCCATAGACCTAGATTCCTTGTTAGGAGGATAGACAGGCACTGAAGGATCAGCTAGCTCCTTCTTAGTGGCAGCAGCTACCACCATAGCATCCACAGAAACTCCCTTAGTCAGAAATTGCTTATCTGCTGGTGCTGTGATAAACTTTGAGGGTCTCCTGGGGGTAGGGTCCACAGAGTCAGGAGCCATCCAAGCCTTTTTAGCTACCACGGGCGGGGGGGGGGCAAGGGGGGGGGGGGACACCCAGGAGGTGGAAGGGCGAGAGCCAAACGCCTCAAGATACACAGATTCATCCTCCGAAGGGTTAAGGGTTGGCCAATTTCCCCTCTGTTTCAGGATCTCTAGAATGTCTGCAAAGGAAACATCTTCAGAAGGGGAACGGGGGGAACCCTCGGAATCCTCTAAATCTGTGTCAGAGATGACAGACTCAGGTGAGTCTATGTGCTTCCTCTTACACTTTCTCTTCCTAGGGGGCTCCCCTGCCAATTCAGGAGAGGCCTCGGAAGAGGATGAGATCCCCACAGGGGATTCTTGAGGAGCTGGCTCTCTGCGGTCTGGGATGAGGGAGTGAGTAGACATAACCTGAGGCACCGAAGAGGGAGGGGCGGACGGAGCCGACTGTGGAGTTGAACCAGGTTCCAACACACTCCACATGACCTCGAACGCACCTCTGTCAGGCAGAGCCAGAGGTCCCCGCTCCGAAAAGCTGAAAACCTCCCTCGGCACCGACAGCGATGGCTCCGAGGCCAATGTCGGAGCCGAACTCACCAGCGCCGAAGCACCGAGAGGGAGAGCGGGGTCGGACAAGGGTCCGATGCCACTCACTCCCTCGGAGCAGACGAGGGAAGTCCGGCGCCGAGATTCTTCCAAGGAAGAAATCGGAGCCGACGACGGAGCCGAAGACAATTGTATCAGCTCCGACGGTATCACAGTCTCTGGTCCGAAACGCCCCGGCTCCGAGCTCAAAGGAGTCGGAGGAGGAATATTCTGAGAAATAGGGTTGAGCATCGACTGATGAGTCGGGCTCTGAAGCATCTGGGCCAGTGCCTCGGACTTAAGAAGTCGACTCACTACCCTCTGAAGGTCATGGTCCGAAAGCCTCGAAGACCTAGAGGAGTGCGATCTATGGCTCCATTCAGACAGCAGGGGAGAAGCTGGAGCCGAATGAACGGAGCCGAGGGACGGTGACCTTGACCTCTTCCTAGAGGTCGGCTCCGAAAGCTTGATCGGAGCCGACTTAGTAATTTCCAAAACCTCGGCTCCGGACGGAGCCGAGGGAACCACCGAAGTGGAAGTTACAGAGTCTCATCGGCTCCAGCCGGAGCCGATGCAGGAGTAGACTTAGGAGTCTTAGGTGCCGACTCAGTAACTGGAGCCGAAGACCTAGCAGCCTTAGAGGGTTTGCCCGAAGATGCAGTCGGGGGACCCTCAGGCTTTAACAAGCCCCGTAAAATAAGCTTGTTCTTTCTTTCCTGCAGGACTCTAGGGCTGAAGCCATGGCATACAGCACAAGAGTCCTGCAGGTGTAAAGGTCCCAAGCAGTACACACAAGAAGTGTGACCGTCTGTCAGAGACATTTTCTGACAGCACGAGTCACACTTCTTGAAGCCTGAGACCTTCGAATCCTTAGACATGACACAAAACAAGTGCAATCACACTGAACACAAACACACCGATTACACTGTAGAGTAAATAAAAGTAATTTAAACTAATTTAAACTAACTTAAAGATAGAAGTTTAGATTCTTAAGTCCCTACAGAAAAACACACACACACTCTCTGAGGGATAGGAGGGCCCGAAGGCCTAAGGGAAGAACAGATAAGTTCTTGTGGTAAGGAGTGGGAGAAAAACACAGGAAAGGGAATAGAAACCTTTAAACTAAGGGGATACTAACCAAAAAACTAATTTAAAAGGGGTTTACTAGGTTTTTAAAACTATTTGGTAGACTAACCTGGAGCCGGTAAAAGCAACACACCTCGATAGCTGTAGCGGCAAACGAGATCTGAGGTAATACACGCCTAGCATTGTGGGATATAAGGGGAGCCTCGAGCCGGTGGATCCAACTCTCGAGCTTTTAGAGCGGCCGAGTCGGAGCCGAGGTCAGCTCCGAACCCATCCAGCAAGAATGAAGGCGAGATAGACAACTTAACATCAACACTTCGCATCACCAAAAGTACACCACCCCCATGTATAGCATGGTGGTGGCAGTATCATGCTTTGGGGTTGCTTTTCTACAGTTGGAACTGGGGCTTTAGTCAAGGTGGAGGGAATTATTAACCGTTCCAAATACCAATCACTTTTGGCCCAAAACCTTCAGGCATCTGCTAGAAAGCTGAAGATGATGAGGGATTTCACCTTCCAGCATGACAATCACCCCAAGCATACATGCACAACAAAAGAATGGCTTCACCAGAAGAAAATTTAAGTTTTGGAATAGACCAGCCACAGCCCAGACCAAATCCTATAGAAAAATCTGTGGGGTGACCTGAAGAGGGCTGTGCACAAGAGATGCCCTTGCAATCGGACAGATTTGGAGCGCTTTTGCAAGGAAGTGTGGGCAAATATTGCCAAATCAAGATGTGCCATGCTGATAAGACTCCTAATTTAAGAAGACTGAATGGTGTAATTAAATCAAAAGGTGCTTAAAAGTATTAGTTTAAGGGTGTGCACACTTATGCAACCAGCTTATTGAACTTTTTTTTATTTTTTCCCCCCAACAGATGTGTGTTTTTCAATTGAATTGTACAGGTTACAGGTCACCTTAAATGTGGTCTCATTTTTTTACATAACAAAAACCTGGCATTTTAACAGTGGTGTGTACACTATTTACATCCACTGTGTTTTGTAAACGTGAACTTAATACAGTTTATTTTTGTATAACTGTAAATTAGCCTACATCACAATTGATAATTCAATAAAGAGGTTTAAAAAAAGTATCTAAAACAAAGTCAAGACAGAATCATCCAAGCTGTCAATAGAAGTTTCTCCAAATCAGGGACCACCAGTTGCTCCCAAAACTATGTGAGCAGGTCCACAGTATCAGCAAGTCTGAACATTTTCCTTGGCCAATACCATAAACAGGGAGAACAAGACTGCCTGGAACAAGGGGGTCACCACAATGATCTTTGGCATTTCTCTTTGAACTTTTAGAAGCATCAGAAAGTGTGGAAATGAATACAGTAACATTCCCATCAGAGGGAATGAGAATGTGTCCATCTTCCAAGCATGGTGGCAAGGACATCTGGAACAGAATTTTCAGCAGTCTGTTTTGAAAGGTAGTGAACAGATCTATTGGAGGCATTCCGCACATCTGGACTAAATCATGAAACACTTCCTTGAGCTTCCATTTGTGTTATCTGCTCAGTCTGCCACAATGTTCTGTTCTGACAGGATATCCGACACACTACTGCCAATAAACAAAGAGGGCAAGACCTCGGATCCCTAGTTTGTTGAAGTACCACATCACTGTTACTATGTCCTTACCCACCAGAAAAGGATTTAGAAAGATGTGGTAAGGGACTTTCAAGGTGTGAAACACTGCCAACAACTCTTGGATATCGGTGTGCTTTCATGCATCCTTGGATCCCCAGGTGGCCAGCACTTTAATTCCCATTAACATAGCTCCCCAGGAGACCTCACATGAATCTGCTTGGACAGACTGCATGGGGAGGGGGGTGGGGCAAAGCTCTGGATTGATACTCAACTGTTCTCTACATCACGGTTATTCTCATCTGAAGAAGGGTAGCACTGGCAACAACTAAGATTCCAGGTAAGAAGGTGTTTCATCCAACAATTTCAGTCACACCACTGAAATTTCTCTCATGTGGAGATCGGTTAAATGAGAACCGTGGAAGCCAACAATCCTAAGATTTCTAGGAATTCTCTTGCCAAGGTGACATTCCCCTGGGAGAATTCCAGAAACACCATCTTGTATGACAGGATCTTGTCTTCAGCTAGAAAAGCCAGAGCCTTGCTGAAGTCTATTAAGCAACCCAGAAAGATAAATATTTGTGAGGTTGTCAAACATAACTGCAGGAGGTTCAACTTGAACCATAGAAGAGGGTCCGGATGAGCCCTTCTAGCAATTACACACACCTGGAAGGAGACACTGCACAGATCAGCAAATCGACCAAGTACAGAAAAAAGTGATTAGTAGTGGCCCACTGAGAATATGGCCAGAGTACAGGATTTGAAAAAAAAATTGAAAAACATTTGCATTGCAGTGGATAATCCAAAAAGGAAAAACATAAAATATCAGTGGGTAATCCAAAGGGCAATACAGACAAAAATCAGGAACAAATCTCAGATATTCCCTGAAGCGATGCACCTGGAGATATGAAGAAAGTATCTGCCAAGACCAGGGTTGCCATGAAGCAGTGGTCCGGAAAAAGAGGGAGCACTGTATGCAGTGTGAGCATTCTGAACCTGGGGACCATGACAGTCAAAGAAAGGTCCCACACTGGTCTGTGCCACTGCTGTTTGTGGGGAGCCAAGAAAACACTAAAGAAATCTCTCATTCTTTCTAAAGAAGGGATTGGTCTAGGACTCTTGAATCCAGCATTTTCTGGAGAATAGAAGGGAACAAAGTCTGATCTAGAAGATAGGTGGGGGGACCCCTGTGAATGGAGAAGATCTTTACTCCATCTGAAACCTCTGTCAACAATGTTTTGCACCTGCTTGTCAGAAATAGACTGCCAGGACAACTTGTAGAGCGCTAATTTGACAGATGAGGCACCGGACAGAGAACTCTAGGAAGGGTGCCAGACCTCTGCATAGTTATAAACTGGAAAGGGGCTATATTTTCAAGGAAAGGGACCCTTTTTATTAGGCTTAGCGGACTTGTCATCCTGCCATTTCTTTTTATTGCCTTGGATATTGTTCGGCGAGGACTTCGGCTCATTAGGCCACTGAAAATTATCTTGCTTCAAGGAGAACTTGGGAATATGAAACATTTTCAATACTCCTTGCATCAATTTACATCTATCATCTCAGTGTTTAATGATCTAATCAGCTGCTGTACCAACCACACAAATCAAACTCAAAAAAAGCACTCAAATCTCATTTAACTTCTGGGAATGCAACCAAGCATTCCTCCTCATCACCAATGGCAATGCTGCATTCTAACAGTATTAGCCCTTCCAACAGCAATGCTGCATTCTAACAGTATTAGCCCTTCCAAGGTACTTTTTAAGAGCATGTGTTCACACCCAGGAAACAACAATTTCTTTAACACAGACCTTTTGCTCTGTAGACAATGATGCAGAAAACTTGACAAATGTTTATCTTGGTCAACACAAACTTCCAATAAAACACCATTATTTAAACATGTGAAAAAAGTTACTGTTCTGGGCTGCTCATATTACTTTCCTTAGGATTCAAGCCACTTGCCTAGTTAATCTGAGGGACTGGGTCCAAAAGATGATATGGTTTTCTATTTAGCAGAGATCGAAGGGACACTGAAGCAGGGTCCACAGACATAAGGGCTTGGAGGTCAGCTAAGGACAAGCATTCCACAAATTTCTTAAACCCTTTCTTAGGCAAAGCCTCAATGTAGAGGAGAACTACAAGCTTTCTAAAAGTCCTCTCCCAATTAATGGGATCAAATGAGGGAAAGAAAACAGTTGTTTGGATCCTTCTTGCATCCATCAGAAGGACCAACTGATCCAACAGGTAGGCAAGAGTCCTCAGACACAGGATCTCCTTCACAAAGAAGGTCCTCAGCAGACTAGCCAAGTGGAAGAGCTGGCATTACGAGGTGCACACTCAAGTTATAATAACCAACTGCCTATCTATCCATAGCCACCATCTCAGATGGAAAACACCCCTGATCTTGTGAGATTAGACCCATTCTCTTAGGAAGCGTCTGGTAATTGTCCCTGGTCATTTCCAAAATGGGAGACTCACTCTTGCCTCGGCCAGAAGAGAGAGTCACCACAATGATCTTGGGGAATTTCTTTTTAAATCTTAAAAGGGGGTCGCTCATATTGTGTAGCTAGTCAAGACGAACTGGCTTGCGTGTTTGTTTATAAACTTTATAATACATAAACACATCAGGACTGATAGAAGCAACAAAATATAAAACTGACTGATTAATACACACATACATGCTTACACTTCTGCAGCTCACTACAAAGTAACAGTCATGCTTGCAGGTGCTCAGTATTTATACACACACACGTGCTCACTGGAAAGTTTCTTAAGAGTACACACACGCAGACACACACTGATCTACACCCTCCATCTTTACTGAACTGTCTTGTAATAATATTTGAATAGGCATGCAAGTTATACAGACAAACATCTATGTCCAAGTTGCCATGCATCTGGAACATGGTCTGAAAATGCGACCTGATCTAGTAATGTAGCAGTTAGGACTGGGTTTAGCAGCAGGGACAGGACAAATACTTTTTCAGGAGTTGAGCTCTCATTGCTTTGTTACTTTAACACATGGAACCAATATATTGCGACTGATTGGTAGTGTGGTTCTGGTTTGTCTCAAGTCTCATGGCAGGTGAACCAAGATGTTTATCGCAAGAAGTGTTTGAGATTCAGAAAAACATTGGTATTATCTCATTTAGACTTCTCCAACTGTTTTGCACTTTGAACTGTACGTTCTGCCAGACCATTTGACTGTAGGTACTCAGGACTATTTGTAACATGAATAAAAGTCCCACTCTTCAGTAAATCTCAAACTACTTGGCTTGTAAACTGTTCACCACTGTTTATGCAAACTACCATGGACAGAAAAATGTCCCCAACATGAGATTAGGAAGTAGGTCAATCTCAAACCAATTTGAATACGAGTCTACTAACACCAAGTAATGTTGACCATTCCATTAGAAAAGGTCTGTAAGCTATTGTCAACCAAGGTAGTTCAGGAATCTGGTTTAGCCGAAGTGGTACTTTCTGTTGATGCGACTTAGTACCATTACAAACAGAACAAGATGAAAGTTCTCTCTCAATATATCTCTTGACATAGGCCAAAATACTAGTCCTCTCACCCTTCTTTTGCTAGAACCAGTTCCTAGGTGGCCATGATGTGAAATTTCAATATATCTTGTTGCAAGGATTTTGGAACAAATCCCTTTTGTACCTTTCAAGATGATAGCATTGTCAGACAAAAATTCATCTCTGTAAGGAAAATACGGTTGCACTTCTAAAGATCGCTTTGGATGGGCCATCCTCGACTGCAACACAAGAGTCACTGCTTGTGAACATCATAGTATCTTAAAGTAGGTGGACTGGCAATTCTCTGTTTCAAGACATCAAATGCTCTTTGGGGTTGTTCTAACCAGGACCAGGTTGCATCCGTGTGTGTCAGCTCCGCTAACATAGCTGAAAGTTGGCTCAAATATGGAATGAACTTGCCTTGATAGTTAACCTTGCCAAGAAAACATTGTATGGCTTGAACACAGTCTAATGCTGGCATCTCAAGAATTGCCATTTGCTTGGAAGGACCTGGTCAACAAATGACTAACGAGTAACCTCTTGTAGCCTGAATTTGCACTTCTGACGGTTCAACTTAAAAAGATTCACTTCACGATTTCCTAAGGTTTTTATGTTAGACTTTACCATTGCCTCCTACCAGGATATCATGTAGTACATAGCCTGAAAAAAATTTGTTCCATTGCAAGCTGAAAGATCTCACTGGCAGAAAATATCCCAAATGGCATTCTCAAAAATCTATACCTGCGAAAAGGAATACTGAAAGTGGTTAGCAATGAAGATTTTCAGTCAAGCAAAATTTGCCAAAATGAACTTTTTGCACCAAAGACAGAGGAAACAGTGACATCTGGTATATGAGCAGCAACTTCAACTGTATGTATTGGATGATGTCATTTTAGTGCTTTGCTCAAGTCTCATGGATCAATACAAATTCTGATATCATCTGAGCTTTTCTTATGAGCTACTACCATGGAGGATACCCATTCCATTGGTTCTTTTACTGGACAAAAAAAAAAAAAAAAAAAATCATCACTCCTTTGTCACAACATTCTGTCCAGATCGGCTTTGAACTCAACCCTGCCTTGCTACTGGCATTTTCCTTGCTGGTCTGACTACTGGGCTGACTTCACAGTCTAACTTTATGAAGTTCACAACTGGGAGTTAGTCTAGTTTGCTTTGAAAAGATCAGCATAGGTTAAAAAAAAAAAAACACAGTCTGGGTGAAATTAGAACAGTTGTCTTTCAAACTAATATGGTGGACTTTCTCACTGAATGAAAGCAGTCACATTTTCAAACTATCTGATGCTTAATGATGACTGTGCGTGCCCTTTTGACTATGTAAAATTGCAAGTCATAGCTGTTCCAGGCACAGTAACATGAAAGCACTACTGAGCCTTCAGTCAATTTCTTCATCACCATAAGCACAACAAGCTTCGCGCACTTTGCCAAATCAAGCTTCTCACCAGCTCTTACTCTAGTGAAGGTTTGTGGGCAAGGAAAGAAGTGACCGTTTCATCAAGCACAGATATACCACCAACATAAAAAGTAAGGTCCCAGCTCTCTAATTGATCACCTTGCCTCTTGGAATGTTCTCTTTTAATAAAAGGACCTCTTGATTGATAAAACCTTTGAAAAGGATTCCACTTTTTCCACCTGTGGCACTGCTGACCAAAAGCCAAGCACTTTTCTCTTTTAGACTCAATTTCCACAATTACGACAGTTGACCATGAGGCTAAGTGAGGGCACATACTTTGAATTTGCTGACTCACCCTTGCGCTTCACCAAGCATGTCCACTTCACATAACACACCTTAAAATTTGCTAGAAAGGTTCTGGGTTTCACTAAAGTTGCCCCCCCCCCCGGCCCTGTATCCTTTAACCACGTGCTGCACACAATCAACATTAGCCGTGGAAGGTGCTGGAAGCATACATTTCTCATTTGTAAGCATGTTTGTGTGCATCTCTGTGAGCTCATGTATCTCAAATCTCTATGGCCTTATTCAAAGTTAAAACACTGTCGCGAAGCAAAATCTCTCTCACTTCAACTTTAATACCACACAAAAACCTGTCCTTAATCAACTCATCCCTTAAAAAAAAAAAATAAATAAATAAATAAAAAAATAATCAAATCTGCACGTCTTAGACTTATTTCTCAAGTCAGTTATATATACTGCAAAAGGTTCACCAGGCTTTTGATCTCTTGCGTCAAATAAGTGCCTTTCTATTGTAATATTCATTTGAGGGTTACACACTTTTCTAAATTTACGTTTTAAGCACTCTAGGTCTTTCCTTGTTTCGGCCAGTACTACTACATGGCGGTTTCCCCTCCTCTGCATACACAGCAGGCGAGTACACAAATTAACACACTCTTTCTATGGCTTCTGAACCAGCTAAATTAAACAGAATAAAATGTCTTTGTATGTGTGTCAGAAAATGCAACCTGTATGAAAATATTGTACTCTTGCACAAACACTCTCCAATTTTCTGCAATATTACTAACCAAAAACAAGGGCAGCCGGTCTACAAAATCCTTCTGCCATGCCAAACATTATGCTTAAAACAATGCAAAATATGGCCCTTGCAATTACGTATGAACATGCACACACACCAGATACCTGTAACATGCAAATGCACAATAAACTCCTCTTCAAGAGACTGTATTTGAAAAATATTATTTGGAATGGCTGTATTTTGCAAAATACCTGTATTGTAATACTGCACAAACTTGAACACTTTAAAGCTATTAGAAATAAACAAAAGGTGTACAGATAATGCGAAACAGTAGCACATAGTGAAAAAGTACGCTCGTTTTCTTTGTTTTATACATTTTGTGGGATTTGGATATAGTTTCAAACCCTTTCATAACATTTCAAATAATTGTCATCAATATGTTGCAGTTTCAGACATTTTGTTTAACTAGAAATTGGTTTTGAGCGTTCTGAGTGCTTTCTTTTATATCCTTCGAGTAAAAAAATTGTTTAAGTACCCGGAATTCATTTCTGACCCGTTTTGCAAGCCGTTTGAGCAGTAGTGATGATACACTCCTGTGTATTCCTCCAGCTTTAACTGTGTGCCTCATGGTCTTGACTTTGGATCCCATTCTAACACCATGTTACTCTGCTTGTGTAGCAGAGATGAAGACGCTCGGGTGTTAGTTTATAAACTTTATTACAAGCAAATACATCAGGACTGATAGCAGCAACATGAAATATAAACGAACTGACTGGCTACTACACATACATACACGCTTACACCTCTGCAGCTCACTACAAAATGGCAGTCTTGCTTGCACATGCT
Organism: Protopterus annectens; assembly: GCF_019279795.1. Lineage (NCBI taxonomy): Eukaryota > Metazoa > Chordata > Ceratodontiformes > Protopteridae > Protopterus > Protopterus annectens. The sequence continues at coordinate 1,687,114,495 of NC_056735.1, read as the reverse complement.
CAGTATTTACACACATGCTAGCTCACTGGAAAGCGTCTTAAGGTACATACACACACTGCTCTACAAAAAGTACCTTGGATATCAGAAGGAAAGGATGGAAAGACATACAGCAACAACACTCCTGTCAAAAAAAAAAAACAAACAAACTTTGGTCATCCAAGCCTTCATGCATGGAATCCTGGATCAGAAGTTGCCAGATAATTGTTTACAAAGGAGGCAAATAAGTGCATTTGAAGTCCCCATAGATGAATCAAATCTTAGACTCCCTGATCCATTCATGAGGGTCTGCCTGGTACTGCTCAGCTTGTCTGCCATACAGTTTTGCTATGAAGAAATGTAAAGTGAAACTGAAATTTGAAGCTATATCCCAAGCTAACATGGCTAGTCTGCAAAGTGGGCATGACCTTGAGCCCCTTTGCTTGCTGAAGTACCACATGGCTATGGTATTGTCTGTACCAACTTGAAAAGGTCCAGGGGATCAAACAGGAGTTTAGTACCTTGATCAGAGCAAGCATTTCTTTTATATTTATGTGCTTGCATCTGTCTTTGGTGTCCTACAAACCTTGCACTTTTATCCCTCCTAAAACTGCTCCCCAAGCAAAGTCGAAGGCTTACATGGTGACTGCCTGCTTTGGAGCAGGGAGATCTCCACAAAAGATTTCTCTAACAAACCTCAGTACTGGGATTTGAAAAGACAAAGGATGTGGGTGATGGGACCAAAAGGACTTTAGATTCCATTGCAGCTTTCTCATGTGGAGTCTTGCCAGGGGTATGACGAGAATCAGATCCCACAAGACTCCAACTCCTGAGGTATTCCCACACATTAAAAAAAAATACTTTAAAAAAAAAAAAAAAAAAAAAAATAGATTTATTTTTTTTCTTTCCTACTGGGAAAAATGCTATGAACCGAAAGGTCTAGCTGACACCACAGGAAGAGAATCCTGTGTGAACAAGTCAAAAGACTTAAGTATGGTCTTGAAATTCCAGCTTGTGCAAGAGCTCTCTTCACCCAAGTGAGAGATTCCTGACAAAATGACTCTGTAAAGAAATGAAAGTTATTTAAATATGGAAAAAATGTGAACACCCTGTAACCCTAAATGAACTATAAACTGGAGCCGGACACATACGCAAAACTGTAAGAAATGTATGAAGTCTACTGGATAAATAGAAATGTGATAAGCACCTTTTATATCTAGTGTTACCATAATCTTCATCTTCTTTCGGCTGTTCCCATTAGGGGTCGCTACAGCGGATCATCCGTTTCCATTTCTTCCTGTCCTCTGCATCATGCCCTTTCACACCAACCGCCTGCATGTCCTCTCTCACCACATCCATAAACCTCATCTTAGGCCTTCCTCTTTTCCTCTTACCTGGCAGCTCCATCCTTAGCATCCTTTTCCCAATATACCCAGCATCCCTCCTCAGCACGTCCAAACCAACGCAATCTCGCCTCTTGCTTTGTCTCCAAACTGTCCAACCTAAGCTGACCCTCTAATATACCGATTCTTAATCCCGTCTATCCTAGTCACACCCAGTACAAATCAACATCTTTAACTCTGCCACATCCAGCTCTGACGCCTGCCTTTTTGTCAATGCCACCGTCTCCAACCCATATAACATAGCTGGTCTCACTACCCTCTTGTAAACCTTCCCTTTCACTCTTACTGGTACCAGTCTGTCACAAATCACTCCTGACACTCCACCCATTCCACCCTGCCTGTACTCTCTTCTTTACCTCTTCCACACTCACCATTACTCTGAACTGTTGATCTCAAGTACTTAAACTCATCCACCTTTACCAACTCTACTCCCTGCATCCTCACCATTCCTCTACCCTCCCTCTTATTTACACACATATATTCTGTTTTAGCCCTGCTGACCTTCAATCCTCTCCTCTCTAAAAGTATATCTCCACATCTCCAGGGTCTCCTCAACCTGGTCCCTACTCTCACTACATATCACAATGTCATCTGTAAACATCATAGTCCACGGGGCCTCCTGTCTGATCTCATCTGTCAACCTGTACATCACCACAGCAAATAAGACAGGGCTCAGAGCTGATCCTTGATGTAATCGCACCTCCACCTTAAACATATTGGTCACCCCCACCGCAGTCCTCACCAATGTCACACTACCCTCGTACATATCCTGTACCACTCATATACTTCTCTGCCACTCCAGATTTCCTCATACAATACCACAACTCCTCTCTAGGCACCCCGTCATATGCTTTCTCTAAGTCCACAAAGACACAATGCAACTCCTTCGGACCTTCTCTGTATTTCTCCAACAACACTCTCAGAGCAAACACAGAATCTGTAGTAGTGCTCTTTCCTGGCATGAAACCATACTGCTGATCACTAATCACCACCTCCCTTCTTAACCTAGCTTCTACTACTCTTTCCCATAACTTCAAGCTGTGACTGATCAATTTTATCCCTCTGTAGTTAACTGCAGCTCTGCAAGTCACCCTTCTTCTTAAAGATAGGTACCAAAACACTTCGCCACTCCTCAGGCATCCTCTGACTTTCCAAAATTTCATTAAACAATCTGGTTAAAAATCCCACTCCCATTTCTCCTAAGCACCTCCATGCTTCCACTGGTGTCATTTGGGCAAACAGCCTTTCCATTCTTCATCCTCTTCACAGCTGTCCTTACTTCCTCCTTGCTAATCTGTTTCAATTCCTGATTCACTATCCCCACATCATCCAACCTTCTCTCTCTCTCATTCTCTTCATTCATCAGCCCTTCAAAAGTACTCTTTCCATCTACTCAACACACTCACCTCACTTGTGAGTACGTTTCCCCAACTGTCCTTTATCACCCTTACCTGCTGCACATCTTTCCCAGCTCTGTCCCTCTGTCTAGCCAATCGGTACAGGTCCTTTTCTCCCTCTTTAGTGTCCAATTTCTCACACAACTCTCCATATGCCTTATCCTTAGCCTTCACTACCTCTCTCTTTGCCAAACGCCTCATCTCCTTATACTCATGTCTACTTTTCTTAATCTCTTTGACAATCCCACTTCTTCGCCAGCCTCTTCCTCTGTATACTCTCTCCTGTACTTCCTCATTCCACCAGGTATCCTTGTCCTCCTTCCTCTGTCCAGATGTCACACCAAGCACCTTACTAGCTCTGCTGTAGTTACCCAGCTATTCGGTAACACTTCACTGCCTCCCAGTGCCTGTCTTAACTCTTCCCGGAACTCCACCTCACAATCACCCTTTAACTTCCACCATTTAATCCTTGGCACGGCTTTCACACTCCTCCACCTCTTCTTGATCACCATCATCATCCTACAGACCACCATTCTATGCTGCCTAGAAAGTTAAATGAAGCAGCAGCAGTAACAGGCTGTGAAGCAACATCATTTTGAATTTGGGCACTACCACAGGTTTGGGAAACAAAGATCCAGAATTGGTCTCCAAGCACATTCTTTGTCACAAAAATACATTCTTGAATAAAAACCTTTCCCAACGTGGGTCTATCACTTCTTGAGACAGCATACGTTAAAGCACAAGAGAAATAGAGAAGTCTGGTCTGGTGGATAAGAAATTATCCCTTGGAAAAGATCAAAGGAAATTACTGGGGTAATGGTCCTAGGGACCTTACAAGCCTAGCAAAGTTCTACCCTTATTTCCACAATAAGCAACTATTACCCCTATCCAAGAGGGACACAGGTGGAACCTCCCGAATGACTTTATGGCTACCCATCCAATCGCCCAGACTGTGTTTGAAGAGGGCCAATGAGGTGCTCTGACATGAAGTGGGAGTCTGTTCCAATGGTGTGGTAACCTCTGGGAGACAAATCTGTCCCTCCAGCAGATTCTATAAGTGTCACATATCAGGTTAAGATCTTTAGGAGCGCGTAATTAGTGTACCACTTGCCTTGCAGATATGCAGCATTTCTAATAAGAGTCAGAGATTGCCTTATATTTACATGCAAGGCAGAGATCGCCTCCAAGTAGTCGGTATGCAACAGAATAAAGTGACAGTGATTTCAGATGATTCTCATAGGGCAGAGGAACACCTTGAATTTTTCTTGTGAGGAACCTTTGTGGTCTCTCCCATTGCTGTAGGTGCTTGGGATGGTACATACCAAAAGGAGTGTTGTACTCTACTGGCCTGAGTACATGAAGATTGGAGGCAATGGTCTTACTTATGAGATGAGCAATACAGAATACCCTTCATACCAAAATGGAGACATGGTGATCAAAGGCAAGACTGCCATCAACATGCGTGCCCAGGTCTCTCACCACTGAATACGGACTTTGGGTGTTACTATTGATGCAGTAGTTAGCAGGAACATTGTTTTTACCAAAAGGGATGCTATTACATTTTTTTTTGCACCGAGTTTAAGGCCATGATTTTTGCACCAATCATTTGTGCAAGACCCTCTTATAGGATGTTGACATTATTTGGAGATTTTATGACTGTTCCCAGTTTGCAGTCATCAGTAAACTTGGTCAGCCACAGACCTTCAGATTTGCTTGTACCTCAGAGAAATAAATTCCCAACAGCAGAGGTCCCAAGACTGATCCCTGTGGAACACCACTGGTTACAGGTCTGTTGTTGGAGGTGGATTCCACTACTTTGACTACATGGGTTCTATCCGTGAGCCAGTTAGCAACCCATCTAACAATATAAGGGTTGATACCTAGCTGGGTGAGTTTATCAATGTCAAGTGTCATAAGACTTGGCCAAGTCTAGGTAGGCTACATTCAATTACTTCCACTCTTCCAGGAACTTGGTGATTGACTCAAAGAAGTCAAATCAGGTTTAACAGGCACCATCGCCCTTTAACAAATCCAAACAGAGTAGGGTCAAGTGTTTGGAGACTATACCTTTGTTAAAGTCCATGATGATTTGCTCCCTGGCCTTTCAGATAAGGCTAGACAGACTAATAGGTATATAATTCCTGAGGTCAGTGAAAGCACCACCTCTGCGAAGGGAATAACAGTGACTGTTTTCCATTCAGCTGGGATGAAGCCAGTGCTTAGACTATGAAGAGTACTCAATGGTGGTGCTAATTCTTCTTGGAGCCTGTGTAGGACACTGCCTAGAATGTTACCAGGTCCCAGAAATGCTGTCTTTTTATGACCTGCTCTTTAGAGATGCAAGGTAGGGGACAGGTGGCAGGGATGTCATGGGGCATGCGTAACAGGGACAGGAAAGTAAAGTTTTCACAGGACCTGTTGGCCAACATGTTAGCTATGTCCACAGGCTCTGTATACGTGGTATCAAACTACAAGTCTGGCACAAATCTGCACACACACACTTGTGGGAGGGTGTCAACCAGCTGGCCCAGGGCACTGGAGTTAAAGTCAAGGAACTTTTAGTGAGTTCGAGCACGAGTAGTTTTGGCCAGTCAATGGATGGATGGGTAGTTACAGTCACCCAAAACCATAGTGTTCGGATGTGTCTTGATAGACTCAAGTAGATCCAAATGGGCAGAGTGTGTGTCCCGATTCATATAGGAGGTACTGTTGCTGGCAATGATTTGAATAGGTGCATTACAAAAGCAGTTAACGCACCTGAAGTGTCTCCGGTGAATCATACTGCATAACCAATCTGGAGGTGTATTCACCTTCATTGAATATCGATACACCACCTCCTTTAGTTTTTAACACCTTCAGTTTGTGGAAAGGTGCTGGGGTGCTCTCCACAGCCTTGAACCAAGTCTCGGTGACTGCACAAATGTCTGTCTTCCAAGGTAAAGACTGCTTCCTGTGAGTGCAGTTTCGTGTTAAGATTCCTAGTGTTTAGCAGCACAGAGACTGGCGCCTCTGGTGTTTAGGTAAGTTTCTGGTGAGGGCCTCTGCATATGTAGGTATGTGTGAAGTGGGTTCGGGTGGAGTAGAAGGTGAGGTGTGCATGCCGACAACCTGCTCATTGTCATATGAACTGCCTGGTGTGTGAGAAAGCATGGATTCAAGGTCCTTAATATAGCTGCATCTCTCATATTGAGTTTGTGTGGACTAGGAGTACAGGGTTGTTGGTGAACATGAGGCACTTGCTACACTGCCTCAGGATGCCCATGTCTACCAAGCTGGCTGGAGAAAATTGGGAAAATTGTCTGACCATGCCGTTAGGTAAATTTATATGGTCAGGAAGACGTCGCACTTAGGAATGGCTAGTAGGTAAGAAGTGTGGTGGTACCTCTGAGGCTATGCTTAATGTTCCACCTGACAGAGCAGGGCCGCGAAAAACATCTGGAAGACCACAAGCAGTGTGCTAAGGGAAAATATAACAAGCAAAACATTTGCTTCTATAACCAACAGTAACCACCGCTAAGAGGCAGTGCCAGATGGTGCACTACATGCAAACAAGCACAAATGTGGGGCTTAAATAAAAGAAATAACCCTTTTAACTCAAACTAGCCAAATCTAGTCCAATCACCCTCTATTAGATGGGTGTCAAGTCTGAATCTAGCCTATGCTAGAATTTCTAGTAGACCTGTATTTTTATAAGTGCATAAAATCAGTCACGACAGCTAAAAACAGTTTAAATAAAGCAGCAATTCCAAGCTTAGAAGGGTGCAGGCCACACTCTGCCACAATAGTCTAGACCACAACCTTTCTAATGCAAAATAACTGGTTTGAAGCTCAAGTGCTTAAATCACAACTAAGAGACTTTTAGACAAATAGACAATTGGCCTTCAACCAGCTATTCCTCAGCTTAGAAAGGTGTAGGCTAGCCTCTCCTGCCACAAGGGTTTAGACCACAAATCTTCCTAATATAAAATAACTGGTTTGGAACCCAAGTGCGTAAACCAGAACATATAACAGGCAAAATAAGGCTTCACCCTGCAAGTCCCAGCTCAGAAGGGGGAAGAGACTACCCTTCTCCTCCCACAAGAGTGTAGGCCAGAGACCACCTTACATGTAAAATAATTGGCCTGAAGCCCAAGTCCTTACACTAAAACTAAGAGGCCAAGAATAACAATTACAATTTAAAACAGGCTACTAAACAGCAGCAATAAATGCAGCACAATAAATGCAACTAAACACTTAAGAATAAGCAGCAAAAGTAAAAAAGTAGGAAGACAAATGCAGTAAAGAGATTGAATAAAGTGTAAATTTGTTTAGTTAAGCAGAAAAGGAGGAAACAAAAGGTAATTCAAGCTTAAGAAACTAAGGGGGTGGACCTTCCCAAATGTTCTCACTGTTTCCAAAAGAATGAGCTGATGCGAAGGGACTGGGAGGAGTATTCAATATCAAATTTATAGTACAGGTGGGCAACTCAAAAGCCAAGTTTTAAGAATACAACAGTTCAGCAGGTGTAGTAAGGATTCCTGCAAGATAAAGAATCCTTGAAAATAAGTTCATTAACCCTGAGAGAGGTTCACAACACACAAAAGCTTTGTAAAACTTAGAAATATTTTGGCCAACTCAGAACCGCTTTTGCAGAATACTGTTAATGTTTTGCTCTTAAGATTGCTGTTTTAACAAGCAGATGGAGTTTCTTTAACAAGTGCAGGCTGAGAAACAGTGATAAACCGACCAAATAAATAAATGCAGCGCAGATTTTTTTTTTTTTTTTTTTAAATACTACTAAAACAGTTAAAGCAAGTGCAAAAAATATACTTACATCAACTTTGTATTTCCAGGTGCAAAAAATATACTCACATTAACTTTGTATTTCCAGGTGGTTTTAGAAGCAATCCAAATCTTGTAGCCACATGTGAACAGCCAGGCTGAAGGAAGCTTTGAATGAAAGATGGTAGTGGGAGGAAAGGATGGCTTCCTCCCACAGCCATCTGTAACTTTTAGTTATGTACTCACCATAACTTCAGATGTTTGGGATCCATCTCGCCTACATTCTGACTGATGGGTTCGGAGCCGATCCCTCGGCTCCGACTCGGCACGCTTATGCCAAAGAGCGAAGTCTCTTACTGGCTGAGCTTATTATATCCCAGGATGCACCACTACCATTCCCCCAGATCTAGTTTGTCCGCATACATGCACACATGCATACCCTGCTTATATAACATCGTCAGATGAAACAAGATAAAACAGTAGAACTCAAAACCGTTCAATCTCTTCTGATCTCCAAGGCAGGGGAAGGAGGGTGGGTATTAGGAATGTGGCGAGATGGATCCCAAACATCTGAAGTTATGGTGAGTACATAACTAAAAGATGTTATGTGATCCTATCTCGCCTACATTCTGACTGATGGGACAGCGTCCCTAGCACCTGAATCCTGGGTGGCTCACTGGAAAACACTCCTGAGTACCGTGGAACCAAATGATGCTCGTCCTTTAGATGCCACATCCAATTTGTAGTGGGAAATGAAAGTGTGCGGATTGGACCAAGTAGCCGCAGCACAGATTTCCGATATAGCGAGCTTGGAATGAAAAGCTATAGAAGTAGCCATAGCTCTGGTAGAATGAGCTTTGATAGATGTTGTAAGTTGCTTATTCAAGAAGAATAAGCCTGAGTTATGCAATCTCTGGTCCATTTTGAAATAATAGCTTTTGTGTTGGTTTGGCCCGTTTATTATCTGAGAAGGACACAAACAACTGGTCTGACTTACGAAGTTGCTGAGTCCTGTCTAAATAGAAGCGTAATTGCCTGTGAACATCCAATTTATGAAGAGTGTATTCTGCTTCATTGGAGAATTTTGGGAAGAAAACTGGTAGCTCTAGAGATTGTTGTAGGCAGAAACTAGAACAGATCTTTGGGACAAAGGATGGATTAGGCCTAAGTGATACTCTATCCTTGTGGAAAATCAAGTACGGTGGCTTAATAGACAGGGCTTGAAGCTCTGAAACTCTTCTTGCAGAAGTAATTGCAACTAAGAAGGCAGTTTTCCAAGACAGATATTTTAACTCGCATGTAGCAGCCGGTTCGAAAGGGGAGATGTTAATGCGAAGCACCAAATCAAGATCCCACGGAGGCGCAGGATGAAAAACTGGAGGTCTTAATAGGCTCGCACCTTTAATGAAAGTTTTGCATAGTCTGCAGCTCATCAAAGGAGGATCCATGGATTCGTGGAATTTAGAGATAGCTGCTAGTTGGACTTTAATAGTTGAGACAGAAGATCCCTGATTAAACAGGGATGTTAAGAATTTCAAGACCTCTGGGACAGGAGCAGTGATAGGGTCTAAGCCCTTGAGTTGAGCCCAGATAGCAAAGGTCTTCCACTTACTAAGGTACAATTTGTTAGTGGTGGGTTTGTGGGGCGAAGATAAAATGTGAACAACTTCCGGGTCTAGTTTGTGCCTTCTGACTAAAGTCGGAAGTGGAGGAGCCAAGCTGTCAAATTCAAAGATTGAAGGGACTGATGCCGATGTCCCGACTGATGGATTAACAAGTCCGAATTAGGTCTAAAGTCCACGGATCGTCCACTGCATGCTTCTTCAGGTAGGGAAACCATACCTGACGAGGCCAGTATGGGGCAATCAGTATCATTGAAGACCCCAGTTGGGAAGCTTTTTGAATAACTCTGGGAAGAAGCGGAATTGGAGGAAAGGCATAAAGTAGCCCTGTTGGCCAAGGTTGTGCTAGAGCATCCATGGCTGGTACTCCCTGATGTGGGATCAAGGAGAAGAACCTTTGGCACTTGGTGTTCAGTGGAGTTGCAAATAGGTCGCAGCACGGCGTCCCCCATTTCCTGAAAACCTGAGCTGCTACTGTGTGGTTTAGAGACCACTCGTGAGGAGAGAGAATTGTCCTGCTCAATTTGTCTGCCAATATATTTGACTTTCCCGGGATGTGGGTCGCTACCAAGAAGCGGTTGGTAGCTACAGCCCATTCCCACACTCTCATGGCCTCTCTGCAAAGGGGTTATGATCTGGTCCCTCCTTGTTTGTTCAGATACCAAACCACCGACATGTTGTCTGTGTGGATGGCGATGATGCCCTGAGGAAGAAACTTGTGTAAGGCTTGTAGGGATAGAAGTACAGCCCTCATCTCCAACACGTTGATGTGGAGAAGAGCTTAGTCTGGAAGCCAGGAGCTTTGGATCTCGAGATCAGAGCTTGAACTTGGCCCTGTAAAGTTTGGATCCTTTCGGCAGGAAGAAAGACGCGCATCAATCTTGAGTCTATCTCTGCTCCTATAAACTTTATGCGTTGAGAGGGCAGCAAGACAGACTTTGACCAATTGAATGTAATCCCCAGGGAAATACCCAGGGAGATGGTGGCTTTGAGGTTGTCCATTAGTAGATGCCTGGTGGTGGCAGTCAGGAGCCAGTCGTCGAGATAGGGAAACACTTGGAATCCAAGACTTCTCAGGTGAGCCGTCACTACTGCCAAACACTTGGTGAACACCCTGGGGGCTGTGGTGAGACCAAAGGGCAGAGCGCAAAATTGGTAATGACTGACTCCCAGGCTGAAGCGCAGGTACCTCCTGGACGCCTGATGTATCGGTATGTGATAATAGGTGTCCTTGAGGTCTATGGAGCACATCCAAACATCCTTCTCCAACAATGGGAGAATGGATTGTAACGTGACCACTCGGAATTTGGATTTCGTGACGGATTGGTTCAGTCTGCTGAGATCTAATATTGGTCTCAGGTCCCCTGTCTTTTTTGGCACCAAAAAGAACCTGGAGTAATTTCCTGATCCGATCTGGTCTGTGGGGACCGGTTGGATGACTCCTTTTTCTAGCAGCTTTAAAGCTTCTGCGGCTGCCATTTCCCTTTGACTGGGTGGAGGGTCCGGGATTCTTTTGGACGGTGGGGGCGAGTATGTGAATGGGATGGTGTAACCTCCGGCAATGATCCGAAGCACCCATCTGTCCTGAGTGATTGACTCCCAGGCTTTTAGGTGCTTGGCAAAACGACACCCAACTGGCTCCGGAGCAGCACAGCCGGGCAATCCCTCATGACGTGTGGGAGGCTGAAGAGCCACGAAAGGACTCGCGGTCTCCAGAATTGCGGGGCCCTTTGCCGCCTCTGGGACGGCGTCTCCCTGAAAAATTTCCCCGTCCTCTGCCTCTGGAAGGGGAATCTTCCTGCTGTTGGGAGAAAAACTTGCGAGATTTGCGGAACCACATTTTCCCACCTCCTTTAGCCTTGGGGTAAGGCCGAAAGGGAGTGGAATAACGGGCACCTACGGCAGATAAAGTTTTTCCCTCTTGCTCACAGCGGGTAAGGGTGTCTTTAACCTTGGGTCCAAACAATGAGGACCCATCAAAGGGAGCGTCGGCGAAGGAAGACTTGAAGGCCTCCGCAAACTGACACAAGCGGAGCCAGGCCTGTCTCCGTAGAGCCACGCCTGTGCCTGCCGCTCTACCCGCCCCTTCGGCCGCATAGGAAATGAGCCTCATGGACGAGTTAGAAATTGACGTAAGGATAGCCAACTGAGAGCTAACCGACTGGGCTAGCTGCTCAGGTAGGTTACCCGCGAGGGAATCTGACAACTCCTTGACCAGATCCCTCTGAAGCCTGGTAAAATGTGCCAAATAATTCAGAGACCTTAAGGTAAAGGCCGCTGAAGTCAGGGTGCGCTTCCCGTACCTGTCCATACTCCTAGACTCCTTATTAGGAGGATGGACGGACGTTGAAGCCTCTGCCACGTCCTGTTGTGTAGCAGATACCACCACCATGGCATCTACAGCCACGCCTTTAGTGAGGAACTCCTTCTCGGGGGGAGCAGACAAGAATTTATTTGGACGAGAAGGGACTGGTTCCACGGTATCTGGATGTTCCCACGCCCTTCGACAAACTAAATCCAGAAGCTCGTCAAAGGGCGGAGACACCCAGGAGGCGGAGGGCTGAGCCCCAAAGGCCTTGAGGAGCACTGACTCGTCAGCAGAGGGGGGTTTGGATATCCAGCCGCCTCGTTGTTTGAGGATCTCTAAGATGTCTGCAAATGAGACATCATCCGAGGACGACTTCGGGGGACCCCTCTGCATCATCCAGATCAGTGTCTGATGTAATAGACTCGGGGGAGTCCACGTGCTTCCTCTTGCACGATCTCTTCCTTGGGGGTTCCTCCGAAGAGAACTCCGAAGGACCCTCAGGAGGAGGGAACCCCACTGGGATAACCTCAGGCCCCGGGGCTCCGCTGACTACGGACAGGGGAACTGCCAAAGACCCAGTCTCCACGCCCAGGGAAGGTGCCGGTAAAGCCGGAGAGATGGCCGAAGAGGACTTGGCCAAGGCACTCCTCATGGCTCTGAAAGCCGGACCCCCAGAATCCTGGGAGTGTCCGGTCCCCGGAGCCGTGATAGCCGACGGAAGTCCCGCAGCCGAAGCACCGAGGGGGAGGCTCGGAACCGAAAGCATAGGTCCCGAAACATCACCCCCGGGTCCAGCTGAAGAAGTCCGCGTACCAAACTCGGACCCGAAGGCCCGGGTTGGAGTAAGGGTCGGAGCCGACCCTGAGATCTCCACCGGCTCCAACAGCGCCTGCTCCGACGGAGCCGAAGCGGTCGGAGGAGGAATGGCAATGGGGTGGACCAAGGTCATCGGCTCCGAAGCCAACTGGGTCGGAACCGAAACAAATTTTTGGAAGACTGGAGACTGGAACAATCTTTGGAGCACCCTGTCTATATCAGAATCTGACATCCTCGAAGACCGAGAGGAAACAGAACGGGTTCGAGACGGCCTCTCCAACGGCCCCAAAGGGCTAGGGGACCGGCTCGGCGACTCGATGAGTATCGGCGCCGAGGGAATACACATACCAGATTCCATCGGTGCCGAGGTGGGCTTCGGTGCCGAGGAGGAAGTGTCTGAGCGGGCAACCTTTGTCGGCTCCGAGAGCAGTGGAGCCGACGAAGGTGACCCGCCTCTCGATGCCCCAGCCATCGGCTCCGAAGCCAGAGGAGTCGATACTGGTGGCATCGAGGCAGACCGTTCCGACCTCGGCTCCGAAGTCCTTGGAGCCGAAGGAGAGGCCTGCCTATGTTTCTTAGCGGTCGGATCCGACTGGTCGGAACAGACGCCCTTTTCTTTTTGGCCGGAGAAGGAGAGGATGCCAAAGCTTCTTCGAAAGAAGGTTTAATTAATCCCTTAAGAATTAATTTTTCCTCTCCTGGAGGACCCTTGAGGAAAAAGCGTGACATATGCTACATGATTCCTGTAAATGTTTTGCCCCTAAGCAATACACACAGAGCGAGTGATCGTCCGTGATGGACATTTTGAAACTACATTTAACACATTTTTTAAAGCCCGAAGGCCTAGGATTCTGAGACATTATGGGGGGATTTCAGTAATCTGACTGGAAGAAAAAACAATTACTGCCCCTAAGTATAGGCTTACAGTTATCACTCGCAAATGACAGGACACTTTGAAACCCTTGAACACTTCCTGTATATAAGCTACCAAAAACTTTAAAGCCTTTTACTATATATAGAATATAGAAGGGTTGAATAACCGGGAAGGCCCTAGATGAAAGGGGGGCCTACCAAACACAACCCAGTCACACAACAAAATTTCACAAGAAATTCAAACCAACCACACAACAATGTAAGAATAGCTGTTAAAACAGCTTTTTTTGAAAGAAAACAGCAAAACTGACAGAAAAGTTAGTCAAAAAATAACTACTCAGCTCAGCCAGCTCGAGACCACGTCTTCGCAGGTTAGCGGCAAACGAGATCTGGGGGAATGGTAGTGGTGCATCCTGGGATATAATAAGCTCAGCCAATAAGAGACTTCGCTCTTTGGCATAAGCGTGCCGAGTCGGAGCCGAGGGATCGGCTCCGAACCCATCAGTCAGAATGTAGGCGAGATAGGATCACATAACATCCTTGATAAAAGGATCTTCCGAATCCATTAGTCTGAAACAATCTGTTGCCAAAGAGAAAAATGGAGATTCAGACTTTAAAGGGAAAGGGGGCTTCCAGGTTTGGGTAGGGGGAGACATGGTCCCCTAGGTCATTCTGACTTGGACTATCCTTTTGGAATATCCCTGCCATTTCGTCTTAAATGTCTGTTTACCTGCCTTTAGGTGAGACTGTTTTGTTTTATGCCAAAACTGGATGAAGGTTTTGAGAAGCCCTTAGAAAATTTGGAAAAGGAGGACAATAAAGCAGAGAGATTCCTTTATCAAACTTACCCTTTTCACCACACTTTGATCACTTCTGCAACGGAGAAGCAAGCAATGTGGTAGGGATGTTCTTGAGTAAAGAAAGTGCACACAGAGGTAATCTTTATAAATTCCAAGGTAAATCTCTATCCAAAGGAGAGTTTAAAATATTTTTCTCATCATCTCAGAGATTCTGAGAACAACCAGGCAAACCTCAAAAATAGTAGGAGGTGGTCAACTGAAGATTATTCCCACAAAACTGGAGAGAAAACTCCAATTTCCTCCCTGATCTACAACGTAGAGGAATGGTGGAAGGCAAATATGTGATGAATGATTACTTAGGATAACAGATACCAAGTTAAGGCAAGTACACAACTCAACCTGAGGTTATCCAAGTCATCATTCATCACCACAGGGTCAGTATCCAAGTACCATCAACCCTGGGAGGTACTAAGAAGGACATGCCGGGGCACTGTGGAGCCAAAGGAAGCATGCCTCCTATAAAAGTCAGATCAATCTTGTAATGAGAAATAAATGTGGCAGCAGTACAAATGTAATCAATAGAAAGCCTTCTTAAAAAGGCTGAAGAAGTTGCTGTACCTAGTAGAATGAGCCTGGACTTTTCCTGAAACCTCAAGGTGGGTAAGGTCATAGACCATGGAGATGCAGCTATATATCCATTTAAAAATAGTGAACTTAGAAACTGGAAGACCATGTCTGCTAGGCAAAAGGCCAAAAAAAACTGTTCTGAGTTACGAAAGCCTTTTGTCCCATGCAGGTATAACCCGTAACTAGTCAGTGAACATCCAAGGTATGTAGAATGTACTCCCCTTTGTTGAAATAGCTGGGGAAGAATACTGGAAGCTAAATACATTGGTTTAGAGAAGATTCAGAAGCAATCTTGGGCAAGAAGGAGGGGTTTGTCCTAAGAGAGCCTCTGTCCTTGTAAAAAAGGGAACTCATCTGCGCAGCAAAAGAACTGCACAAGCCGACCATCCATCTTTAAAAGCCCACAGAGGAGCGTTCTCCAACAGCAGGAAAGCCCCAAAGGGCTTGAGGCCCAAACCTGTCTTTTTAGTTGGCTCAAATTGAGCTGACTGATAGTTTGTGCTTGTGCACGTGGAAGGTGCCCTAAAGCTTTGGAAGCTAGCCAACTGTCATATCCCTGGCAGGATATAACCCATACAGCTAAGACTATTGAAGAACTGATCAATATGATGAACATCTGCTGTAAGCTGATGCTGTTTAAAAAAAAAAAAGTTATACAAGGCTTGCCTAGAGATTTAAGACTAGGCATCAGCACAAACCTCCTTATTATACCAACTCCATACATATACAAACCTATGTTGGGGCTGCTGGTGATGTGGGGATAAGTACTATGCTAGGTGCCCTTGTGGGCCATTTTAAAGCTAGCCAATTTCTCACAAAGATGAGAATTAAACCATGTTGCTTACATTTGTGAGGTAAACATCTTAACCATTAGGCCAACTCCACAGGTCACGAACAGCAACCCACTCCCAGGTCTGTCAGGCACAATTCAGCTACTGGAAACATCCTAGTTACTGGTGACAGAATGGCTAGGTACACAGAAACTTTCCCAACCTGGTGAGAGAGTAGAATCTTTCTTCCACCAGAAACCAAATTAAAAGGAGGATCAATAGCCTGAATTAAACCCTAAGCCAGACCCAGTAAACTACTCTTAAGGAAATTTGAGGAGGAGGAGACTATAGCCAAGATGCTTAGCTCCTTTTTCTCCAGCACACGACTACATGGAAGATCATGATCAGGTCTCTCAATGTATGGAGTACATTATGTGTTTGAGACATGGGTGCCATGAAATTCACCTCGATAGCAAAGCTCAAACAGTGAACCTTGGCATCCATGTCATGATCACATAAAATACTAGTTATGATCAGAGATCCAATCATAATTTTTTGTAGTGTATGGAGTTTTATCTGCTCCATGTACTACTAGCTACATGAAAGTAAGAAGGGGGGGGGGGCAAACACATGATACAGTAAGCAATCACTTAAAGGACAAAGATTCTATTATTAAATGCTCAACTTCTCTGGCCTTTTTCTCCCCATTTACTGTCCCTGCTATGAATAAACAATACACCATGCAAAATATTTTAAATCAACTGTTTTTCTCCACTAGAACAGTACCTTACTGTACTGTGGTGGTTTCACTTTCCAAAAAAGTTTTGATGTCATCAAAACCTATGAATGCAAGTAGTTTTCTGGCCAATTCCTTCCCCAAACAGACATTTCCACAACCTTCCTAAAAACCCACCCATGCTGTGATGTCACAGCTGTCTGGTCCTTTCCCTACCCATACAGAAAGTAAAATCTAGAACAAAGAAACAGTACAAGAGTCAAGTCTCCTGCTGTAGGCAGTCAATCACAGGTGGTAACAGCTCAAATTACTTTTAGCACTTTGACAGCTAGGGAAGTTAGGTGTGAAGGGAGTTGGGAGAGGAATCAAAGTAGTATAATTCAGGCTTCACAAAACACTGCCGTTTAGCTATTCTAAAAAGCAGCAGCAGTAAAAAGCACTTTGAAAAGTCTGTTCTGTGGCATTTGCACTGTGTTTTAAAGTAGTCACCGAATGGCATGAAATGTTACTTAAAACTGATTGAAAGACAGCAGTGTATGCATGTAAAATCAATGCAGTGACATGAGCTTCAGGAAGAAATAGGCATACATGACCATTTTTTTTTTAAACAGACAAGCACTGCATGATGGGACAGATTAAACAATCAGAATTATTTCAAGATGCCAGACCCCAAGTGGTCAGACTCAAATTGCGTATAAAAATATTTAATAAACCTGTAAATAGTCCCAGAGTGGTGTTAAAACGTAGAAAACACCAAACCTTGATGAAATGAACATGCTTTGAGTCTGTGGGTGCAGTCCTCCTTTAAAAAAAAAAAAAAAAGGAAAAATTGGCACCCATGTGGATTGGTAGATGCCGGATAACTGTAGTTTCTGGTAGCTTTGGAGTTACCATTAAAAATAGGCCAGACTAATACTGTACCCTATACTATTTGTTTGGTTTGACTTGTTCTCAGGCTGGGGAGATGGGGAATTTATTCCTACCTTCCTCTCTAAAAAAAAAAAACTTGAAAAACATAAGATATGTTTCTGTGGGGAGAAAACAGAAAGTGGAAAACATGAAAATTGTACTGTATTTCCTTGATTTTTTTTTTGCTGGTTGCACGAGTCGTTAACCTAGTTTACTGTATGTTGTGCTGACTTTCAAAGCAGATAAAGCAGCGGGGAAAGTGGCCGATATCCTTACGCATTCTCACCATGTAACAGAAGTAGATGGAGAGAAATACTGACAGTAATGTAGCAGCCAGCAGGCACAACCAGGAACTGAAAAATCTGTTCAATGCCCTGTGGCTGCTGATGTTTACTGGCTGGTGCTGTCAGGTTTTAGTGTCAGACACAATATCAGTGCATAGGGAGTGCTTATTTTCTCCTCTAACCACGGTTAATGTCTGGTCTCATGTTAGAGCAGTGCAATCACGGTGCTCCCGCAATACATGATTGTAGTCCATGGGGGAGGGGAGGAATGACTCATCATGAAGACTTCAAGAAGAAGAATTTGGTAATAAACTAAGCAAACAGTCACAGCGGCATCAGTTCGATTCCTAGATATGCAACTTAAATACAGAAACTTTAGAATGTTCACAGAGAAAGGTCTAATTACTTTTATACAGCCAGTAGAATACATAAAAAGGTTTTTAGGAGCAGACTGTTTACCATTTCTGGAACTGTACAGGGCTAGATAAGAAAAAAATACAGTAGGTTCTACATGTAATAATGTGAGAAGGGACAAAATTAAGCAAAAGAGGTGACATTCTAAACTGGAACAATGAATCTACAAGAGACCAGCATTATAAGGCTATTATGACTACTGATTACTAGAGATTACTAACCTGTGTGTTTAGATATCATCTGGAGCACAAATTACATCAAAGACCCTTTTCCATATAAACATTTAACAATTTTAAATAACTATATAGTCCTCACTAAGTGTTCCCAGTACTCTTATCTTCTATTGAATATCACTTTGAAAGCTTTAATTTTGCCAAATACAAAAGGCATTCTAAAAAAATCTTTTCGATGAAGTGCCCATAGTTTGCTTTTCTGCATTTGTTGACTGGTTGGCTTGCTCCTTCACGCCCATCTGCAATTCTTTTCTTTATGTTCGCTCATCTCAAACCCTGCTAAGGGTCCATGTAGGTTATTAATCCAAGTGTGTATAAAACTTGCAGCAATGCAGGATACAATACTCTGAAGCAAAGTTTTCTTTCTCTGCAGTCTTTTGGAAGGAAGAAATGTATTTCTGGTAGTACTTGTTCATAATGAAAAAAGTCAAGTCAGTCAATCTACATACACTCTTGTGTCTTCTTACACAAGAAGAAAAAAATCCTCTTTTAGCGGATAAATGTTTGCATCAAGATTGAGATGTCAGGTTACAGAAAGATTAACCAAATATAAGGCTAGTACCACTGGACATATTCTTTGAGCCCCCCCCAAGAAATATTTGGGCTCTGCAAATTATTACACAACTGAATATTTAGAAGGGCTATAAGTGACAAACTGAATATTGGTCTTTTGACATTCTAAATTATCTCGTGTTGAAATCACACAAAAAGGTAAAAACCTGACTCAGATGGTCTTCCTTTGGAGGTACAGGGCCAAGAAAAAATAAATAAATTCACTAAGCACATGAAATTGTGTACTATGTGCTGGATACTATATCAGCATTAGAATTCATGACAAAAAGTTATTTACGATAGCAGGTAAAACTATTAGCCAAATTCATCCCAAATACAATACACCTATTGGTTTAATTCCAGATAGTTCTACCTTTGAAAAGTTGATTATTATTGACAAAAGATTATTCCAAATCATCATATATAAATCATTAACATGATCAGGTGCCGAGAAAGCATTCAATGAGCTGGGAATATTTATTACGGTTTTGGAGATTTTTGGATTTCTTGCAAAGTTTATTCGTGTAGTGAAGTCACAATAAAGGTAAACCCTCAGCTACGATAATGTGTGGGTAAAACTCTCCCATACAATTTCTTTCGTGCCATTTCATATAGGACTTCCCCAATATTTTTTGCTATATACCCAGAATCCTTGGCAACACAGTTAACACCAACCCAATTTTTAGGTACTTTTTACATATACTATCCAATGGAAGAATATAGTCTACATGCAGATGACTTACCAGTTTCTTTCATACTCAGATTATGATTTTCATGTGGTCTTTAAGGAGCTACAGGACTTTGGAATAACTAAAGAATACAAAATTAAGTTGAAACAAGGGCAACAAAAATAATTATTCCTCCCATGAAAATGTGCTAGATTGGTTGTCTTACTCCCTTAAGGAAGGGATACTAAATAGCAATAGAGCATGCAGTTAGGCAAGGCCATCAACTAATCTCACAAACTCCATTTAAAATGTGAAGATTTTTACCAGACAGAGAAGTTTCTCGGTTTCATGGACTTATGATAGTGGGATCTGGGATTTGTTAAGCTTTCCCAATAGTCATCAGTCACCTTTGGATTTTGATGGGAATAGTCTCTGCTGCCAAGAATGGTCTTATCAAGATCTTACTAAAAAGTGACAGTCTGTTTGGCAGTCTAAGGATACTTGAATTAAGTTTGAGTGGTCTGAACTTAATATACACTTGCTTAATTTTGTTTGCCCGAAAGACCCAATAACAATTCTCTGAATACGTGTTAAGTGGATTCAACCTGTACAAAAGGTGTTTTAATACTCAGACCACATATTTGGTTCTGTCCATTTTTACTACCCACATGGCCATTTATTTTATGTCTTCGCAGTTAACTATTTGCCAAAACTTGTTCTAGACAGTCTGTGACTACAAATTTCAGTATTTCATTTTTCTTGGAGAGAAAGATTTCTAACTGGATTCTTTTCTTACTTGTTGATGAATTCTTACTTCAACTGGTTATTTTCTTTACTCTGAATATGGACATATTTAAATAAAAATGAATGCACTAACTGCATAGTTACTCATAACTTGATTTACTGTGCATTTACCATGACAATCTGATATGCTCAGGATTAAGCACCTAAAGCAGACTAATCAACTGACTGACAAGTCCTGAAACTCCCTAGCAGACCCACTGTAGCATCAGCCCATGTTCGCCCATGCATCTACGAAGACAAATCATGTGCACACATTTAAAGTATATGGCATCTCAGTGCTGGTGCATCATAAACAACCTTCAGAGTTTAATACTTAACACTTCTGCGTCAGGACCCAAAGGGCATTAAAGCACAGACTCGATTACATGTGTTGTGAAGGCAGATGGTCCTACCAATAGATCTAACAATCTTATAAATGAACTTGGGGAACATAAATATCTTGCGTATACAGGAAGTTCATTCTAACTTCCAGCAAGTAACAAGGAAACAGACCTCAATTGTAGGTCATTTCATCCCATACAGTTCTTATGACCGCCTGGAAGCAAAACTGGTTTACAGTGAGTGCTATCAGTAAGGGACACACACTGCTCCACATAAGGTAATCACATTATGAAGGCACAAACACCAGGTAAGACTGTGAAGACAGCACAGGATGGATGCACACACACCCCCTCAGTGCAGCTATTGACAATCTTGCAATCCTCGTAGTCAACCAATGATAGATGCAAACTGCTTGACAGTCAAAGGGATCAAATGGCTAACCAAGTTTCCTCAAGGATAGGATGTTTTGAATGGATGTCTGGTGTCCTTACATTCTCCAATTGGGACTGCATGATACTAATTTTGGGGGACATTTTGATCTTTTTGATTGGCAACATACTTTGACTACCTGGTCGCTGAAAGTATTACCACTTACAGGAACGGACAGTGGGACTTTATCAGGTCGTTGTACATCGGACCCTGAACTGGGAATATGATTACTGTGCTTGAACTTCACTAATATGTTTGTTTTGTAACCCCATTATATTTCTTATGAATATTATAAGTCCGGGGACACAACTTTCATTATTGGACATTACTTTTTCAGTCCATTTATACATTTGTGGGGAATTATGATCGTTTCTGGTCAAGTGTTTTTGAACTATATTCATGGTTAATAACAGTTGGTGACTATTGACGTTTGCTTAGGATAGCACAAAATTGTTAGAACTTTGTGACATAAATATACTCATACAATTGTCCTATGTGTATCATAAGAATGTTTCAACATTAGTTGGACAGTATTTTTGTCAACGGAACTAATTAGGGGATAAAAAAGAGAGTACTTGTATTACATTTGAAGTATGCTTTATATGTACATATTCGTATGACCTTTTTAGGATTATGTGTACATGTTTTTTGACTTATAAATGCTGTATATTAGCTTGAATTAATATCTAAATATTGCATATGTTGAAATAATATCTAAGCTTACGTGAATTTTTATTCATATCTGGATATTAGTATGTTTTGAACTAATAGACTAGCTATATATTATTTATATACTTTTGCCCAACGTTTTTTCTGGCTATTTGTCACGTATCCTAATACTATTTAGTAGTTTACACATAAATAAATTCATGACCATATTTGTTCTAAGTATCATAAATGTACTCTTTTGTATAAAACAACATATATAATCTGTCCATACTATTTGGGCTGTTTATATCATTCAGGGTCTGATTACTAATTTATCTCGATTTTTGTCTCTCGGACCTTTAAAACTATATATTATTGCCCCGTTTATACTAGCATAAAAATCTCTCCACATTTAAGGTGCTCAACATTTGACCTGTTTAAGTGGTTTGATACTGTGCATTGCATTGTCACAGTATTCATTCACTTCAATTTAACTTTTTATACCATTATTGTCCTGTATTGGACGTGGCTATTGTTTGTACAATATTGCACAAACTGAACTATTGCCATTATTGTCCGATTGTTGTAGGTTTTTTCTTAATACAGGGCGTGGTTGTTTTCATATCTATGTATTATTGAATTCACATCAACAATGGATTTAAATAAAATATTTCTGGATTTATCATCCGATAGGGATGACCTTGCACCATTTGGTATTGGTCAGGTTTCTGAAGGTTCAACAAATACTAGTTCCATGAAGCCGGAACAACGATGTGAAAAACTATTTAATGATTTAAACAAAAACATGAAAACTTTAAGATCTTTTGTTTGGCACCTTAAATTACTCAAAGCTTATTTGGCAAAAAGGCATTAGTCCTAGGGGTTTGAGAGTCTAAATTCAACCTCTAGTAGCTGACCCTGATGATATTTTAACTACAGAATGGTCATCCATTCAACAAGAATGCTCAATGAAGTTTGTTGAATCTCTGTCAAAATATTACACTAGGATTATTGACAAAGAAACCTCTAAGGTGTTACAATCAATAGAAGATTGTAATCAGTATCAGCATGATACATTTTTTTCTGCATCATTATCTAAACTTAGTTCAGATTTGTTAAATTTTGATACTCATCTCAAGGAAAGAAAACTTAAAAAATTCTCTCGTGATCAGTCCGACTACGAGAGGGGGCAACCCTTTAAATATACTAGATATGTTAGATTTCAAGAGATGCATAACAGAAACACATCCAGTTCCAAAAGGAAACGTCCATGTTCCATCTTAAAAGGACGTGGTAATCACACTAACACCACTGATTATGATACATCATCAGGTACTGACACAGAAACACAGCACACCATGGAGTCCCCCACTCCCAAACGTAAAAATTACACATCCCCTTTAGGCAACACCGAGGGAGGAGAAGAGGCAGGAAACACAAGAAGGGTTACAAGTCTACAGAATCTTATGGAAGTATTAACAAACAAGTAAATTATGTTGTCACCAACAATGTCTGTAACATCTCTAGCACTGTAATAACACCTGAACAAACATCTTTATTGAATAAAGGCTTATCTTTTATACCTGGCTTTTTTGTGCCTGAAGACACTTTTGCACAGGATTTATTTACATTTTGTAGACTCATTAACCTTAAATTGTTTTTTCAGGATAAGGGGGAAGAACAACAGCAACAAATGGATACCTTTAAATATCATGCCTCCTCATTTACACCTCCTATGCATCCTTCTGTACATCTTTTTCTACGCAGTGTACTCAGTGATTTACATTTTGAATCCAACACTTGTCTACCTATGCCGAATAACATGATTGACAATGAGTTATCTTGTTTAAATGAATTAGCACAAAATAAAGATCTTGTTATTCTTCATGCAGACAAGGGTGGAGCGGTGGTGGTTATGAACTGGAGTGATTATGATATTGAGGCTCACAAGCAATTGGGTGATGCTCGATATTATACCAAAATGCCACTTGACCCCACTTCTGTGTTCAAACATCAAATTGATAATTTTTTGCATTCTGCGGTTGACAATGGGATCATAACAACCAAAACTTTAAGTCATTTAACTATCACTGATCCTGCTAGACAATATATTTACTTTTTGCCAAAGATACGGATCCTTTACATCCACCAGGTAGACCCATTGTATCAGGTATAGGATCACTTACTGAGCCCCTTTCTGAATTTTTGACCAGGTATTTAAAACCATTACTTTCATGGGTTAGATCCAGGATACAGGATACCACCCAATTTTTAAGCATTGTTAATGACATGCAGTTAGGGGAGAATTGGTGGCTATGTACACTAGATGTAAGCTCACTATACACCAACATCCCTCATTGGGCTGGTCTTGATGCTATTGAATATTGGCTTTACAAGTCAAACATTTATCAACCTGGTCTCAACACTTTTTTTGATTAATCTCACCGAGCACGTACTTACGAAAAATGTCTTTTTTTTATGATAAGGAGTGTTATTTACAGATCAAAGGTACAGCAATGGGGGCATCTTTTGCCCCCATATATGCTGATCTATTTATGGCATACATTGAGGAGATTATGATATATGATGATACTCATAATTTGTTTTTGCCTGAGATAGACATCTGGCGTAGGTATTTGGATGATTGCTGGATGGTGTGGCGTAGGTATTTGGATGATCGCTGGATGGTGTGGAGATCAGACATTGAGTATCTGCATGAATTTATGGAATATTTAAATGATAATAAATGGGGAATACAATTTACTATTACTCATCACCAGAACTCCATAACGTTTTTGGATGTTCTGGTTACAAGAAATCAGGATAATACCTTGAATACTGAAGTATATAGGAAGTTTCCCCAATACAACACCTTACTCCATGCCTCCAGCTATCATCCAAAACATATAGCCAGAAACATTCCAAAATCACAGTTTATCAGAATTAGACGTAATTGCTCGGATGATGTCAGTTTTAAACATCACTCTCAGGATCTATACCATAGATTCATGAATAGGGGTTACAGTTCAGGGTATGTTACCATGCCCAAAACCATGCTTCGGGTCTACACAGACATGATCTATTGACATATAAAAAGAAATCTTTGTCAAAAAATATATTACGTTTCACTACTACATTTGGTAGAAATACTAACAGATTTATGGATATAATCAAGGACAATTGGAACATATTGAAGGCGGATGGTAATATCAATACCATAATTCCCAATACATGTTCTTTTTCTTTTCGCAAAGGAAAAAAACCTAGCAGCACATTTTAATCATTACAAACATCATTCTGATTCTGTACTACCTCAGTTATATCAGACCACTATTCTGGGTGACAAACTTATTGGCTGTTTCCCTTGTGGTCATTGCATCAATTGTAAACATATTCTGAAATCTAAAGAATTCAGTAGCAGAAACAGCTTTGACATTCGATTTTTTGCCAATTGTAACACTGACTGGGCTATTTATATGGCTTGTTGTAGTTGCCACTCTTTTTATATAGGTCAGACCTCTCGGCCTTTCAGGCTACGTATGTCAGAACATTTGAGTGACATTAAATGTAAAAGAACTTCCAATGCCCTATATAAACACACACTTAAACATCAAACAGCTCAGTTTCATTTCATTATTATTGACAAACTCATTGGTGATCGAACCCATAAATCTGGTTGGCATCACAAACTTGATGCAAAAGAAAAGAAATGGATTACTAAACTTGGTGCCCTATTTAATCCAGGGCTTAATGAATATTTATGAGTAAAATTTTTGTGATGTATAAATATTACTTAGTGTAACATGAATATTCATGAGTTTAATGACTAGGATGTGTTTTGTCAGCCAATCAAATGTTTTGCTTTACTATACAAGACTTTTTTCAGTTGATAAGCTTATTTCTATTATACACTGAAGAAGGCCAGGTTAAACCCAGGCCGAAACCGGTCTGTTTAATTAAGCTTTTCATGAAGTCTTAAGTAGTTTTAATAAACTACATTTTTCATGGCTCACTTGTTGCTGGCTTAATCCTTTTTTCAAGGGTAAGGTGGTCCACACAGCCTATATGGACCCCGCCAAGGCCTTTGACACCACCCCCCACTCTGGAATCATAGATAAACTTACTAAGCCGGGCATTAATCCCTATGTCACTCAATGGGTTGCTAAATGGCTTACTGACAGAACCCGGACTGTAAAAGTAGCTGACTCCAAATCCCGCTCCAGATAAGTGACAAGTGAAGTACCTCAAGGTTCAGTCCTGGGACAGCTCTTGTTTGGCATCTACTTCTCTGAAGTACAGGCCAACACTAAGGGACTCTGGCTAACAAATTCACAGATGACTGCAAACTGGGAGCCATTACTGAATCCACAAATGACGTGGATATTCTACAAAACGGCTTTACAGAAACAGATGCTTGGTGCCAGAGCCATGGGCTCAAACTCCATGCCAAGAAATGTATAGTTATCCCCTTTTTGGAAGAAAAAAAGTGTACCTGTGAATTACCACTCAAGTGGTAGTACACTAAAAATGTGATATGAGACTTAGGGACACAGGTGGACAGCGGTCTCACCTTCGATAACCACAACAGTCAGGAAATCCTTGTGTGTGGCACACCTCATCACGAAGGGGTTTTCAGCTAGAAAAAAAAGGAGTTCATTGTCCCACTGTACTCATCCCTCATTAGACCCAGTATAGAATACAATGTCAGTTTGGTATGTACTGCAACAACTGGAAAGACCACAGAAATCCCTCACTAAAAGAATCGCGGGCCTAAAGCAGAAGTCCTATGCTGACTGTCTTAAAAAGAGTTCCCACTACAAAATATTCAGCTTTCTTAGATTGGAGTAATATTTAAAGTATCATTATGTAAATGGAATCAATGTAAAAAAAAAAAAAAAAAAAAATTATATATGTACCTTAAATATCTACACTTCTAACAAATTGGCATGAAAAAAAAAAAAAAACTTAACACGGGGTGAAGGGGCAGCAGCCTCATCTATACTTCATGTAAATTTTACTTTATTACATCTCTTCGGTTCACTTTTTTTTTTTTGTTTATTTTTCATTTGTTTACCAGGTTAGTCCGGATGGACACAAGGTGACCATTTTCAGTGGAGGCCCAGGGAGAAAAGCCCCAGATAAATGGTTAAAAATTATTTAAAAAATTATATATATATATATATATATATATATATATATATATATATATATATATATATATATATATATAGCTATGTTGTACAAAGAGCATAGAACATATACAAGGAGTAAAGATCAGAGCTTTACAAATGATGCAGCATACAGTGGTTAGAATAGAGAAAATTAAACAAATTATAATACAACAAATATACAATTGCTTGAACATAAATTAAAAAAAAAAATTCCATAGGCAAACAGGGTCATAAACTAGAAATCATAACTATAAAGGTTTACTTTTTAAAACTACTTAGACGTTGTAGATGCTGTACTGTACGATGTCATCTTCAAGAAACTGTTACATTATTATGCCAATGTCAATCAATCTGATTAAGAGCCACATATGATTTCAATCACCATAACATCCAAAGCTATGAAAAAAAAAAAAAAAAGGCAGTAGATTAATAGATCTAAATAAAATCAACCACCACCAATCCAGGGAATATTAGTGACAGTGTAGTGCAAAGCAGATCACTCAAAACCTTATTCTAAAGAAGCTTGAGACATTTTACAAAGCACTGAATACACAAGTAAACAAGTGTAAAATCAATCATTAAATCCAAATTTGGGTCATGTGGTGGAAGCCTATCTCAGCATAATGGGGTGTGAGGCAGAGAACCTGTTATGCATAGCACACAAGTCTATAACAGAATAAAAATGGCACACTAGTAAACAACTAAGAACCTCACCAATTCAAGTACCAACATGTGTTTGGTATCTGGGAGGAAAATGGAAACCCATGAAAAATCCCATGCATACCTCTCAACTGTACAGATTTTTAGTTAATGTCCAGACCTCTACAATCTCTCTGATCCTTCTCTAACCTTTACTAAAATACCCCACTATTACCAACTAAAGCCTTTTTATTCTATATGCTTAAGCTACCCAAGCATACCCCCTACCCTCCTTCACTTCTAAAATACTACTTTGCATAAGCTTCTAACATTAAAGTTCATAATGCCCTTCCTTTTTGCCTTTTCTGTCTCTTTATTTAATAAGCCAATTTTGCCAAATTGACATTGTTAATATTTTTTGCTAACTTTGCTAATTTAGCAATCCGATATTGTTTGTAGACTACTTTCTAGCCACCTGTTAACTTGTAATGTTCTTCTGTGTCTTAATCCCTTTTTTAATTAAAAAAAAATTGTTCTTTATGTGGAGCTTTTCTCCCCGGGCCTCCACTGAAAACGGGCCCCCAAGCCCAGTGAACTTCCCCAGTAATCAAACTGAAATAAATAAATAAATAAATAAATAAATAAAATGTTTGCCTCATATGTTTGGTCCATTCAAGCTGAAGCCACATATTTGAAAGCAAAACCACACAAGTGAGGTCTCTTGGGCAAAAAAAAACGCTCGTCTCTTTACATGTATAAATCGCCCTTCCAATACCTTTGAAATACAAATAGATCCTCCTCCTCCTCAATAAAACAGATTTTTATATGCAAATAGAGTTGTATATCACTATATTCTTCATTAACATTAATTTTGACAAGAAACACCAACTATGATGTAAGCAAATGGCTACTATTAAAATAAATGGCACACCCAGAAAGTCTAATCAGAAACAACAATCTCCCTTTATCTGTGAGCTTAGACTTCTGAGGCACAGTCAATAAGGGTAAATGCTTTAGACAGTCTCGATGAGCTGCATTTCATACCAGAGATCATAAAATTCTCATATAAATTTGCAGTTCTGTATATAACAATTTGGTCTCAGTCACATACTTTATATCGCAGTGCAATAATAGGATGTAAATACAAATTTCGTTTATCAAAATTGCAAACTTTACATTTTAACTTCTGTACTGTGAAATGGCAAGAAACATTTGTTTGTGCAATATTACTTTTTTTTTATCTTAAACGTCATTGATATGACATGGGTCATAGCTGAAAAGATATTTCAGCCACTTCATTTTCCCCGTTAACAAATTAATAAAATAGACGATTGTCGAAATACTTTTCCTACAACGTTCTTCCCATACACCCACCACTCACCAACAGCAGAGTCCCCCCAAAGCATAAACACACTAGTGCACAGCCCTCTGGAATAAGCAACTATATCAGTACACCTTACCACGTTTCAAAGAACGTTAGACAAACAGTCATTACATTCAAAGATTACACCTAGATGCATTACGCAAGTGTCCACAACTGGGTGATCCAACTTTACCGTCAACTTTCAAAACTATGCGTACTGTAATCATGTGCCATATAATACAAAACACTAACATTTTAAATGCGACAGAAATAAAATGCTATCTTACATTAAACATAAACCCTACTGACATCTTAAAACGTGCTTTGTTACTCTCCTGAAAATAACGAAATAATTAACAGTATCTACCCATATGTTGTGTGTCTAATTGAACAGCTGGCATCTCCTTCAAGGGAATGTGTCCCGAACTCCCATCGCCACACCATCGTAAACAACAAACACTGATGACATTATACCACCACTTCAAAACCGATCAGTACACCTAGTTTTACAAGCAAGCTACCAGTAGCTGTTAAACGGAACTTCCGTTTACGTCACGAAGTGGCGTAATAAGCGCGTAAAGAGGAGAGGTAGCCTACGCAGAAATTAAAAAGAACTCCACTAAACCACGTCATGTATTGGGTACAGCGCCATCTGCTGGCTTAACTAATAACAGTTTGTACCAAACAACGTTTGGTATTTGTTTAGAGTCTTTTCACAGCTTTCAAGCATTCTTCTCAACTGTGTAGAATTTTGTAAAATGGCAGATTTTATCCTCTTTTTTTGTTGTTCATAAAATTTTAATCCGTATTTTTCTGGCAAATCATTGACGATTGAATTCTCCAAATAATGCTAAACGTTTGAGTTTCAGATTTCATATCCTTCAGGAAATGCATGTTAAAGCTGAACTTATTTTCTATCAATTTTCCAAGTTTGTAAGAGTATACCTCTCAACTGTCCCTGTTTTTTTACTCAAATGTTAACTCTGTCCTTCTTAATCCCTCCTAAAACTAGTGACATTTGGAGGAAAAGTGGTGAATTACACTTAATGAATAATGATAGTAATTAAAAGTTATAGACTTCTTTTACTTCAGAAAATGTCTATTAATTCATATGCTCTGATTCTGTCAATGTCACAAGTAAATAGCAGTAATATTTTATGTGTCCCTGATTGTCTCTGATTTCTTCTGGATTTGTCCCTGATTGGTTGAGAGGTATGTAAATACGTCTTTGATTTTGGTCTTTTGCCCCCCCCCCCCAAAAAATATGTTTAGTTTTGTCCAGAGTTCTTGCTCTGAAATTGAGAGAAGCATAACCACAGTCTGCTGGTTGACTGGAGGATATATGCATCTTAAAGGAAAACTCCACCCTAGAACTAAAAAAAATTTTTTTTTCATGCTGTCTTTGTTTCCAGACATATTTTAACACCTCAGAATCACTCTTAAGTGATTTGTTTGTAATTTTAGCCTGTTTTCCACAACATGGCTACCAATGGGGTTCGATATATCAACGTGATCTTGTTCTCCCTCAACCCTTTCTCTTTCTTTCCCATAATACTTTGCATGACTCACGCCAGACAGAAGGAAGTAACTAAATATTAATGTGAATGATGAACCCTGTAAAATATTTCTGTCCTTGTAGGAGCTGGAGTTTGAGAATCTGGGTTACAGAAACTGCTCTGCAAGGGGAATAGTCATGATTTTAGGAACATTCATATGGAGTAGGTCAGAATATCTCTTTTAAGTGTTCAATATTGCTCTCCTTTCCCACTTGAAAAATTCTTTCATCTTAGAAATTGTTTCACCAAAATAATTTTCCTCATTTGGAGAGTCATAGGAAAGAGTATCTTCTACACCTAACTTATAGTCAGATGGAAAAAGGATCTGAGAGGGATTCCGGCGTGTAGCTCGCGAGACATTTGCCTGCGAGCTACATCGCCGAAACCAAACGGCTGCATCAGCACTTTGCCGTAGTGCAAAGTGCCTGAACAGCACAGCCGCTGCCACTATAATCTATGGACGAGCAGCTGCAGCCGTACGAGCTGTGTAACGCATTCCTTCTTCCCGTGCAAGGAATGCATTTATTTATTTATTTATTTATTGTGATGTCAGACTGACAACGCGAGCTACACGCCGGAATCCATCTGAGAGTTATAATCCAAGCCTTCTTTATCAGAGTGATCCTCTTATTTTGAAGAAAAATCATTTTTTTTCTTTAGGTAGGATGAGAAGGAGAAGGAAGAAGAGTTTGCTCTGGTTGTAAGGCCTGAATAGCCTCTGACAGACTAAGAAGCTAGTCATCTTGAGAGTTATGAGGAATACCTTTCTTAGAGGAAACCTGCCTATAGTAGAAAGAGGAAATTATTATTTTGTCTACTGCTGCCTTTTCTGTGGGACATCTGCCTGAGGCTTTGATGCTAAAAGTCGGACCCCTATTCTGCAACCTTCAGTCTCTTCTCTGATGAGAACCTAAGGAACACCTTCTAAACCTTCTGATAATAATGACTTCAGGTTTGAAAGAACTCATCTTTGGATGGCCAACAGGAAAAGAGACTGAAGGATGATTGGTGGTAATGAATGTGTCTTTATCCCTGTTGATAACAAACTCAACAGGGCAATGCTAAAAGGTGTGGGATATGCCAACAGATATTATAGGGACTACAAAAGCACCTCACTCTGTTCCACCATCTTTGACCTAGAAGTAAGCAGTGGTCTGATCTACTAACTCATCTGCTTCTTTTGATGTTTTTTTCCCTTTGCTACCTTTTAGCTTGAAGATCAAATGCTGAAGCTGAAGAAGCAGATGACATAACTGCATGTGCCAACCGCAGCAACCTCTTGTTCTCAAGATGTCAGCTGTGAGTCCTAAGGCAACTTCTTAGGGTTTTAAGAGCAAAACCTTGACAAACTTGACAGGAATTAATGTTTTTCCACCTCCAGACAAAATAAACATCTAGTGTGGTAGTCTTGATAAGGTATTTGTCTCTCACAGTCAAAGTTCCCCTTTTTGACACAGATATAATAGCAAAGCCCACAAAGTCTACAGTAGAGGAAACAAAACTCACCAAATGGGGCACTTATGTGTCAGAACTTCAGAGACTGCAGTTGATGGTTTGGAAAAAACAGTTCACAATGCTGAGATATGTGCATATACAAACACACAAGAAGGATTTGAAAATGGCACAGACATATGTACCTCACATTAGCTCATTGGCACATGCAAAGAGCAGACATTTACCTCACAAGGTAAGGATCTTTGGCTTTAGAAGGCTAGCTGCATGCTGCATGAGCAAGACCTTTGTGAGAAAAGTCATATATGTTAAGAATACTTCAACAGTGATCAAATTAAGAACATGTGCATGTGTACAAGAGCAGTATAGGGACATCTCAGATACTGTGCAGAGCTACAGTAATGATATCTTGCATGACCACACTGACTTAGAGGCTTCAGACGTTTGCCATGATGGTATTACAAAAACAAAATTCTGATCTTATACTATGATAAATGCTCTCAGGAAAATAACTAGCTGCCAAGAGTGGAACTAAGTAGGAATTGAAGGACCTAAAGTGAATAGAAAAGTTAGGTACTGCCAAAAAATAATAAGAGTCGACAGAATGGTTGAGTAGTATGGTTACTACTGTAAAGCAAAATTCACATTTGCATCGATCTGCAGGATCTAAATAAACTGATTAAAAGAGGCCATGACACTTAGCTTACAGTTGAAGAAATGATCTCAGTAATGCTAACTGTTAACTTCTTTTCAATACTAGATGCAAACCAGGAATTCTGAAAGATAAAGCCTGAAGAAAAAAGCTCTGAGTTGTGCATATTTGGTGTGCCAGTTGGAAGCTACAGATTTCTTAGACTTTTGTTTGGTATTTCATTGGCAGTTGAGGCATTTCAAAGAGTTGTTGCACAACTAATTGAAGCCTTGAATATCATTTTATGCTTACCTGATAATCTATTAATGTGGGATCGACAAAAACAAGAGCATGACAAGAGACTGATACAGTTACAGAATAGTTTAAGACAACACAATTTCAATTTGAATAACAGCAAATATAAAATAAGACTGACAAGTCAGAAATGTATAACTCATATCCTCACATCAGAAGGACTGAAGTTTGAAACAAACAAAAAAAATGGAGCAACTGTGCAAATGCCAAAAGTGGATTTATATATGGCGTATATAGTTTCAAATGCTAACGAGAAAGCTAAGGGATGTTGCATGTCATATGATACACATTATTTGAGAGAGTTCACTTTGATTTAAGACCTCACAGACTCTAGTTGCCTACATTATGTCTCTGTGTTGTTTACCTTTCGTCTAGACATCTAATTCTGCTGACTCACCCATTACTCCACCTGGCACTCTACTCGTTCACTTGACACTCTAACATAGGTTCATAGGTAGGTACTAGGCTATTGGCCCTAGGGCCTATACAAGCCTAGCCAAAAATGTACCCTGGCTTTTACCACCCAAGAAAATTATTTTCCTGTGCCCCTGTCAAGCAGAACCACAGAAGTGATCCCCGGGGTGAATTTCCTATTACCCATCCAATCATCAAGATTTTTCTTGAAGAGTGCTAATGAGGAGCTCTGTTTGACATAGATAGGTAGTCTGTTCCAGAGTATGGGAAGTCTCTGGGACAGGAATCTATCCCTCCAGCATGTTCTGTTTATTGTGGTGACAAGGTTTAGGTCCCTAGAGCGTGTAGCTCGGAGGTATTGGGATTTCTTTAAGTGGAGCATGTCCAACAGCTCTGGGTTTGACATAGCTTTGTATGTTAGGCAGAGATCGCCTCTGAGTAGGCGATATGTGATGGAGTAAAGCTGGAGTTTTTTTAGATGGTCTGCGTAAGGCATCTGTTTGAGGCCAGTAATCCTCTTTGTGAGGTATTTTTGCGGCCTTTCTAGTTGTTGTAGATGTCTTGTGAGGTACATACCAAAAGGGGCATTGTACTCTACAATGGGTCTAATGAGTGTTGAGTAGAGGGAACAATGACCTCTTTTTTTCTGGATGAGAAACCTTTTGTAATGAGGTGTGCCATGTACAAGGATTTCCTGACCAATTTGGCAATGTGATTATCAAAGGAGGGACTACTGTCTACCTGTGTCCCAAGGTCTCTTATCACACTTTCGGTGTTAAGTAGACTACCACCTATGTAGTAGTTCATGGGTACAGAATTTTTACCAAAGGGGATGACAATGCACTTTTTGGCATTGAGCTTGAGACCATGTCTTTGACACCAGGCATCTGTCTCAGTGAGGCCCTTTTGTAGGATGTCCACATCATTAGGAGTTTCAGTTATGGCTCCTAGTTTGCAGTCATCTGCAAATTTAGTTAGCCAAAGACCTTCTGTGTTAGTCTGTACTCCAGAGAAGTAGATACCAAACAGGAGAGGACCCAGGAATGAACCCTGTGGTATTCCACTTGTCACTGGTCTGAAGTCTGATTTGGAGTCTGCTACTTTCACAGTGTGGGTTCTTTCAGTAAGCCAGTTGGCAACCCATCTTGTGACATAGGAATTTATACCTAGTTTAGTGAGTTTATCTATAATTCCAGAGTGGGGGATGGTGTCGAACGCCTTGGCGAGATCTAGATAGGCTGTGTGAACCACCTTACCGTCATCTATGGCTTTGGTGACTACTTCAAAGAAGTCTATCAGGTTTAGGAGACATGCTCTGCCTTTTACAAACCCAAACTGTGTGGGGTCCAGGGTTTGGAGATCTCCAATGTCTTTGTTTATGAGTTCCATGATGATACGTTCCACGGCCTTGCAGACGAGGCTCATCAGGCTAATGGAGCGGTAGTTCCTGGGGTCTGTTGTAGCCCCCCCTTTGTGGAGTGGGATAACTGTCATGGTGCACCATTTAATGGGCAGAAAGCCTGAGGTGAGGCTATGATTGAACATGGTTCTTAGGTGGGGTGCCAGTTCATTTTGTAGTTCATGTAGAAGGCAGCCTGGGATGTTGTCAGGTCCCATGGATGCTGTGTTCTTGACTTTGGAGAGTGAAGTTTTTACCTGTGCAGCTGTGATTACAGGAACTTTGCATTCTTCCGTTATAAAGATGGGCCCTTTAGGGGGTGAGAGGGGGGTAAAGTTAGCACTGAACCTATCTGCCAGGATGTTGGCAATATCAGTTGGTTATGTATATTTAGTGTCATTGTGCTATAACTCAGAGCAGATCTGAGTGTTGCCATTGAGATTTTTGACATAGCTATAGAATGCTTTGTGGTTGTCTTTAGAATCAGTGGCAATTTTGTTTTCATAACTAGCTTTGGAGGATTTTATGAGGGATCTCAGCTTCTTACTGAGGCTGACCAGGGAGTTCCTCCAATCGTGGGATTTTACTCTTTTTTTGCAACAGTTTCTTTCTTCTGTTGTAGAGTTTGTTTATGGCAGAAGACCACCAGATTGGCTTCCTTTTTTGGAGGATAGCATCTTGGTTCTGTTAGGGATAGCACGATCCATGCACTTGTGTAAGTGCTTATAAAGTGCTAGGATTCAGCAGTAGTACCTCTATTGTCCATCTGCATGGGTGTCATGAAGTTTGCCACTTCTGTCTTAAGAAGCATGAAGTTGGCTTTGGAGAAATTTTTTACGGTTGTTTTCCTAATGGGGTGTGGGAGCAGGATGTGGATGTCTAGGGTGATTAGCTTGTGGTTGGATCTGACCAAAGAGGAGCTGACCTCTGGTGTGGAACACTGGTCACCCATGTTGGTGATGACCAGGTCTAGGATATTGCTGCCTCTGGTGGGGGTGTGGATAAGTTGATCCAAAGCGTTGGAATTGATGATTTCCAGAAAATGTTGAGCAAAATAGTTGGCACATGAGTAGTTTTCCCATTTAAAGTAGGGTAGTTGAAATCACCCATTATTAGAGTGTTGGGTTGTACCTTAATATTTTCCAGTGTATCAAGAAAAGAGGAGTGGGAATCCTGGGTCATGGTGGGGGGTCTGTAGCAAGCTACAATCTGGATTGAGGTTTTGCCCAGAGTTAGTTGAACTTGGATAACTAACTGGTAATCTATTAGTTTTCCTGACACTGTACCTGACATGTATTATGTGCCATATGCCAGCAGGCATTCCACCCAACACAGGAATCTCAAGACACTCTCTCTGGTTCAACAGACAGTCTACCTGTCAGTCTTTTGATTGAGATGATTCAATATCCAGCATACATTCTGTACTATGCACCAGCTGTCACTCTACTCAACACAGCACTGCTGACTCTGCAAGGCATATACTGGTGAAGGCATTCCACTGGTCCACCTGGCACTACATCTGCACTCCTGTGATCTACCCAGCACTCTGATGAGTCTACCTTTCATTCCATCTGGCACTCTGCTGGTTCACCTGGCACTGCATTTAGCACTATATCCCCAAAATGTAGACTCACTTCAGTGAAATATGTTGTTAAGGAGATAATGTGCAAGTGCCATTATGTCTAGAATCATCAACACAATGCATTTTGTAGATGTGGGTCATAGCATACTATTCTGAAAAATCTGCTAAAATATTTCAAAAGCTTTCAGAGAAATGGTTCTGTATTGCCGGGTGCCTTCAGTAGGCGCGTGTGCGTGTGTGTGCGCGTGTGCACGTGTGTGTGCGTGTGTGTGTGTGTGTTCAATTTTATATGTTTAATGCTCTTCTTTTAAAATCAGGTGTGTATATTTGAAACAAGAAGTATGTATAGTTCGCATTTTCTGGCTGAGAAGTTCAGTTTACATATACGAAGTATATCATTAGTATGCAAGCAGAACTTAAAATAATACTCTTTTAAAAGGAAAAAAAAATGATAGTTTGTCATTTACATGTTACAACAAAATGTGCATATTTTACTTGCTCTGTCAGGCACAGATATATGTGAGATTGTGTTCTCTGCTTTCCCTGGTTACTAAGTCATTCAGTAAGTAGTGCAAGTCTGACTATTCAGAAGTGTCATCCTGAAATTTTTATAATAATATTCTGAAACAGAGGAGATACAGTGATATTTCTAGGTAGGGTTAAATTCGGGCTAGAATGGCCTTTTAAAATTGACAATCAGCAGTATTTGCAAAACACTCAGCAGAAAACAAAATCATAACTTTCACTTCTCTTCATGGTAACAAAGTACTGTCAAAAACATAAATATATAGTATTTTTCTGACTTCTGGCCTAAAATGGATACACTTTTTCTGTATGCACTGATATTTTGTTATTTTAAGTGCTAGGGCGTGGATTCTATTTTTTATTAAAATACAAAATACAGCTGTAACTTTTCCTTTTTGAACAGAGGGCAATCTAAGGGTGTCTAATAAATAACTGGTTCAGTAATAGTCCCTGAAACATTCATGCGAAAATGTCAAAACATTTCGGAGTAACAGGCCTTTATATACAGATAACAAAATAACCAAAAAGCAGTCAGTAGTTTGAGAACAGTTCTCATGAGAATTGCTATTAGTTATGTTCCAAGCATAGCTAGTTATCTCATGTACTCTAGCACTGCTATGTCAGGTGGAGTTCTGGGTCATGTACTGGCTAGCAAAATAAGCTGCAGAAAGGTTGATAGTTAATGTTTTATATGGTTAAACTGTTTGGGAACAGACATTATATGCACTGTGGCACTTGATGGTTTAAGTGCAGCAATGCATTTCCCACCCTGGCAGTCTCAGTATATTTTTAATGAAAAACTTTGCAAATTTCTTCTTAAGCCAAACAAAAAAAAAAAGAAAAAAAGTAGAATTGCCTTGAGACATTAGGGATAGCTTTCACATAGGATGTGCCTATACACTCCAGTTCTATGTATTCAGCAAATTCTATGGATGCTCCTTCATGGTAATCTTACCTTGATGTCTCAGGTAATAAAAGGCCAGCCAGCCAGCATTACAGTAAGAAAAAAATGCTTAATTATTAGACTATTGTAAACCAATTGGAGAGAAATTTTGAAAATGAATGGAAAGAAAATGTTTCACTGTGCTACTATGTGCCATGGTACAAAAGATAACAGATACACTCTGTTTCAAAACATATTAAAGAATGCTAATATCCCCCACGCTATTTCACAACATAAGAAATTACACTCTGGTAAAATGAATTAGGCTTCATCCAGAATTGATGGCAGCATTAAAAAAACGTAACTGCCTCTCTTTGTCTGTGAACATCACTGTGCTGGGGGAAGTGCCAGTGGGCACCAGCACTGATTAATTGTCAGGTGGAGTGCTAGATAGAATAACAGCATGTGATGCCTCAGGCTTGGAAATTAGGACAGTATCTTCTTAGTATATTTGTGTCAGCTATTGTACAGAGCTAGGAAAGTAAGATCAACCTGTCTACTCTTGACATAAAAATTGGGGCTGTCATGCTGGATGGAGGGAGCCATTTCCCAGTGAGAGAATGTATGTCTACATGGTGTGTGTGTGTGTGTGTGTGTGTGTGTGTGTGTGTGTGTGTGTGTGTGTGTGTGTGTGTGCGTGTGTGTGTGTGTATGTATGTATGTATATATATATATATATATATATATATATATATATATATATATATATATGTGTGTGTGTGTGTGTGTGTGTGTGTGTGTGTGTATTATATGTGCTTTAATGAAGAAAATGTGCAGCACTATGCAATGTGTGTGTGTGTGGGGGGGGGGGATCCACTGCAAACAGATACTAGGAGTGATTGTTCTAGAGAGGACATAAAAGGAAAAGGATCTTGATGTTCCTGTTATTTACAAAGTTGACTCATGCCATACATTGCAAAATGGTTGTGGCCAAGATTAACAGCATGCTAGAATGCATGATTAGTGAGGTAGGGTAGTACTCTGGAAATACTGCCCTCATAAAGACAAAATGCAGAAAACAGAATTATTTGATTCCCAGACCTGAGTACCACCACACCACCCCAAAGAAAGGTAACTGGCCTCCAGTTACAGCCAGAGCCTTATTTCCATTACATACATTAACTTTCAAAGTAATTCATGAATACTGTTATCTTCTGCTGAAAAAAAAATCAATCCACCATCCTATTTAATTAGAAACCAAGAGCTAATCCGTCTGACGAGACCACCTTTCATATTATCCATATAGAAAAACCTTTCTCTCAGATTACACAAGCAAACAGTAACTGCCTCCCAAATAATATCAGGTCAAATGATAATTTCAAATTATTTTGGAAACAACTCAAAAACATTTGCTGAAAGAAAACAAACACAACTACTTCAGACACACAGGATGACCAACAGATATTTGAGGGTTTTTGCTTTTTATTACTTTGTCTTCTTAGTTAATACCAGAATACAGGTGTAAAATGCAACAATTTATGTGAGTATTATGATTAATAATGATATCAGCTGCTATCACACAGGACCTTTGACTAGACTCATTTGCTGATAACCTTATTACTAAAGTAATAATAATTACTACTATTTAAAACCAAATCAGAGTATAATGTTCCTTCTCCTCTTCCTCTAAATGACTATATAACTTTCCTGAATTCATATCAAATCATATCCAAGCTTACTAAAATAATTTCCTTTGCCATATTATTGCTTTCTACATTACATATTTGACATCTGATTCTTTAAAAAACACCTAAAGAATGTCAGTTTATTGTATTCTATATGGCTAATGTGATGTTACCCTTGTTACCCTTGTTAATTTAAACATAATGTTTCTTCAAGAATGTTATTTGAATGTCAGTTATTCTACAAATAATGTTCAAACAGTCTCAGAAGCATTGTATGTCCATTTAATGTCAATATTCTCAGTATAACTGCACTACTCTTTGTTTGTAGTTTGCATTTTGGCCTGACTAATGGCTAAAGGGTCCAAGGACCAGTTCACTAAGCTGGTTAATGTATATTGGTTAACTAACTAACTAACTAACTAACTAACTAACTAACTAACTAACTAACTAACTAACTAACTACCAATGTACGAATACACTTGTCCAACACTTTCTGGAATTCATTAATTCCAATGCTCTGGACCAGCTCATTCTTACCCCCACTAGAGGTACCATCATCCTTGACCTGGTCATTACTAACATGGGTGACCATTGCTTTACACCATTAGTCAACTCCTCCCTGGTTAGATCCGATCACAAGCTAATCACCTTGGAAATCCACATCCCCCCACCCCCAACAAAGGTAACCACCATGAAAAACTTCTCCAAAGCTAACTTTGGGCTCCTAAAAACAGAGGTGGCTAACTTCATGGCACCCATGCAAATGGAGAATAGTTGCATGACTGCCAAATCATACATCAATGCACTGTACGAACACGTACACAAATGCATGGCTCTAGCTATACCCAATAGAACTAAGATGCTCTCCTCAAAAAAAAAAGGAAGCCAATCTGGTGGTCCCCTGCCATAAACAAACTCTACAACAGAAGGAGGAAACTGATGCGGAATAAGGTGAAGTCCCAAGACTGGAAAAATTCCCTTATCAGCCTCAACAAAAGGTGGAAATCCCTCATCATATCCTCTAAAGCTAACTATGAAAACAGAATTGTAGCAGATAGTAAAGACAACCACAAGGCCTTCTATAGTTATGTAAAGAATCTCCATGGCAATACCCAGATTTCCTCTGAGCTACTGCAAAATGGTACCTCCTATACTAAGCCAACAGATATTGCAAATATACTGGTGGACAGATTCAGTGCTAACTTTACCCCCAGCAAAAGACCAATCACAATACCAGTAGATTGCCAGGCACCCAGTATTACTTCTGCACAGGTTAAAACAGCACTGTCCAAGGTCAAGAATACAGCTTCTATGGGACTTGACAGTATCCTTGGCTGTGTTCTACATGAACTACAGAGTGAACTGGCATCTCATCTATGTGCACTGTTCAATCACAGCCTCACCTCAGGCTTTGTCCCTACCGAATGGCACACTGCTACAGGCATTCCTCTCCACAAAGGAGGAGTGAGTACAGACCCTGGGAACTATCACTCCATTAGCCTGACGAGTTTGATATGCAAAGCTATGGAACGCATTATCATGGACCTAGTAAACAAGGATATAGGGAATCTCCAAACTCTGGATCCTACACAGTTTGGTTTTGTGAAGGGTAGATCATGCCTGCTCAACTTGGTTGACTTCTTTGAGTCAGTCACCAGAGCTGTGGATGAAGGTAAGGTGATTCATACAGCCTTCCTTGATCTGGCCAAGGCCTTTGATACCATTCCCCACTCAGGAATCACAGAAAAACTTACTAAGCTAGGCATCAACACCTATATCACTAGGTGAGTTGCAAACTGGCTCACAGATAGAACCCACAGTGTGAAAGTAGCTGACTCCAAGTCATACTGCTGACCAGCCATGAGTGGAGTCCCACAGGGTTCAGTCCTGGGTCCTCTCCTGTTTGGCATCTACTTCTCTGATGTCCAGGCCAACACGAAGGGACTCTGGCTGACAAAGTTCACAGATGATTGCAAGTTGGGAACTATTATTAACTCACCAAGTGATGTTGACATTCTACAGAAAGGCCTCAATGAGACCAATGACTGGTGTCAGAACAATGGCCTTAAGATCAAGGCCAAAAAAATGTGTCTTCATCTCCTTTGGGAAAAACCCGGTTCCCTTGAATTACCACATTGATGGTAGTCCACTGAACACAGAAGGTGTTATAAAAGATCTGGGAACACAGGTTGACAGCAACCTCTCTTTTGACCACCACATTGCCACTGTGGTTAGAAAGTCCTTCTATGGAGCATATCTCATTATTAAGGGTTTTGCATACAGGAAGAAAGAGGTCATTGTCTCCCTCTACTCTTCCCTCATTAGGCCAGTCATTGAGTACAATGCCCCGTTTGGCATGTACCTCACTAGGCACCTGCAACAACTGGAGAGGCCACAAAAGTACCTCATAAAGAGGATCCTAGGCCTTAAATACTTGTCCTATACGGACAGACTAAAAAAACTCCAACTATTCTCTGTCTCATATCGCCTACTTAGAAGCGATCACTGCTTGACTTACAAAGCCATGTCTGACCCAGCTCTGTTAAAAATGCTACATCTAAAGAAATCCCAAGCCCTCGGCACCACATGCTCCAGAGACCTCAACCTCATTACCACAATCAACAGAACATGCTGGAGGGACAGGTTCATAATCCAGAGACTGCCCATGCTATGGAATAGACTTCCCATACATGTCAAGCAGAGCACCTCACTGTCCCTCTTCAAGAGAAATCTTGATGAGTGGATGGAAATAGAAAATTCATCCCGGGGACACTCCAGTGGCTCTACTCGACAGAGACACTAGGAACTATGGTTGGGTGGCACGATGCCAGGGTAATCTTATGGGCTAGGCTTGTAAAGGCTCCAGAGCCATTATCCTAGTACACACCTATGAACCTATGAACTAACTAACTTAGTACCATCACTGGATTTTCAAAGACAAGTACACATCCCAGCCAGAATGCTGCAGACCATGCACCCCTCTCAAATTGGATGCAGTGACTGACCTGAAATACCTCCTCCACTTAGTTACTAACCTTTTGAAATGTAACATGGATCAATGGATGGAAAATCACAAATTTATCCCAGGTTTGGCAACTATGTCCTTAATGGACAGGGGCAGCCTGTGAACATTTGATGCGTGCAAGTCTATAGTGTAACCATAAAATTCCTTGAGGTATTGACACATGCCAGCAGTATTTTGGTAAATCTGAGGTAAGTTTAGCTAGGCTTAAAATGGATCTTAGGCTGGTAGCCTAGCAATGACCTCTGAACCTATGAACTCCTATCTTCTTCCTGTAGGCTACTCCAGGCCACTAACTGAACCTAAATTGTCTGGGTCACAGTCAAGGCTTTATCCTATGGTGTAAGGAACACAACATTAATTGCCCACACTTCTGAGGGCATACTGTGAGAATAAATTTTTTTAGCTCAATATTTCAATATACAAGTATTTGCTAGCCTTTTGGACTAGAAGCACACACTAATTATAATTTGTAGATGACTCTCCAAACATCTTGCTTAGAAATTTTTACAGGTAAATGTCTACCATTTAACAGACACAGCAAACTATGAGCAGGGTCAGAAAATAGACCAATGTGTCCAGCACTGGGGGCAATACACTTACAAAAATAGCCAGCAGTTACAGAGTTAAGAACGAGTGCAACTCACCAACAATATCTAGCTACTTAAACAAGATAATCTTCTAAAATAAATCAAGAATCATCTAGAAATTATACCAGTACTGACATGTACTTTGCAGGGTATGGGCTACCACTACATACTGCTGGCATTTAATATATTTGTTGTCATTCTTCTTGTTGTTTAGTGATTTAGCTGAGCCCAGCTCTTTGTGACCTCAAGAACTTTAGCAGAGCAGGTTGTCTGTCTACCATTGTTTCTTTAAGTTCTTATAAATTCATACCTATTACTTCAGTTATACGGTCTACCATTTTAGCCTTTGACATATTCTTTTGCTCCTCAGTTTTCCCAGCTTCCCATAATGTCTTCAATATGTAACCAAAGTATTTGAATTTTAATTTTACTATCAGACCTTGAAGTGAACAGCCTTAAGTACTGGCTTCTGTAATCATTCTGCATTCCATAGAATTCTTAAAAGTTATCCTCAATATTACAGTTCAAAAATATTGATTTTCTGGTGCAAAAAATACTTACAGTTCCCTCATAGCTGTATGCTACTTTTGGGAAAATCATAGCTTTGAGTATGTAGACATTTGTTGACAATGTGGTATGTTTGCTCTTAAGTATCTTATCCAAATTTGCCATATTTTCTCCAAAGAAGGACATGTCTTTTAATGGCATGGCTGCAGTCACTATATGTAGAGTCTCTGAGACCAGGAAAATAAAATCCGTCATTGCCTCCACTTCTTTTTCTTCCTCATCTATCTGTAAATAATTGCTAGGGCTGGATGAACAATCATAGTTTTTTAATGTTGATCAACAGAGCAGATTTTGTGCTTTTCACTTTCACCTTCATCACCAGGCTCTTCAGCACCTTCTCACTTTCAGCCATAGAGTGGCACTGTCTGCACATCTGAGGCTAATATTTCTCCTATCAATTTTGATCCCATCATCTGATTCATCGAACTCAGTATTTCATATGATACAGTTGGTGTAAAAATAAATAAGTAGGAAGACAATGAGCCAGATTGCAAAAGCCTCACACTGAGAGCGGGTCTTTGGAATCTGGCCCCTGGTTTTCAGCGAAGTAAGTCACTTACACTGAGAGCAAGTTTTTCAGAATGGGGACAGACTTACACTGTCCTGAATCCAGTCCAATATGTAGTCTTGTCGCACTTCTTTTTCAATATTGAAACAATTAGTTATTTCATTTTCATTTCTAACTATAGTTTTCTGGTCTGCATACAGATTTATCAGGAGGCAAATAAGGTAACCTAGTGTTTCCATTTCTCTAAGATATTGCACAGTGCGTTATGATCTACATAACCAAAGGTTTTAGATTGGTTATTAAAACAAAAGTAAATGTTATTTTGGTACTGCCATGCTTTCTTTATTATCTAGTGGATGTTGGAAACTTGATTTCCGGTGCTACTATTTTTTTCTAAAACACAGTAATTCACCAATCAGTTGTCAGTCTGTATGTTGCTGGAGTTTAGCTTGCAGGACCTTAAGCATTA
The DNA here is from genome assembly GCF_019279795.1 of Protopterus annectens. Classification (NCBI taxonomy): domain Eukaryota; kingdom Metazoa; phylum Chordata; order Ceratodontiformes; family Protopteridae; genus Protopterus; species Protopterus annectens. The sequence continues at coordinate 1,687,070,373 of NC_056735.1, read as the reverse complement.
CCTTACTAGCATGTGAAACAAGTGTATTTGTTAAGTAATTTGAGTACTCTTTAACACTGACATTTTTGGGGAGTGGAATATAACTTATGTTCCAATCCAACAGCTACTGATTTATTTTCTAAGGCTGTGTTTTCTAAATTTCTAGGCAAATTACAAGCAACACCATGACAACATCATTTTGTGGGACTTAAAACAATTCAGCTGGAATTTTCACATTCTGCAGCCTTGTTATTAACAGGGTTTTCTAAGGTCCATTTGACTTTACTCTCCAGCATGCCTGGTTCTACATTAGAAAACATAACCATTGTATGTATGAGTGATGTTAGGGACACTCTTGTATAGTACTTATATTCCTGCCACCTCTTAATACCTTTATCTAGGTCTCTTCCATCTTTATCTTTTACCGTACCTGTTTTTATATAGAAATTCTCTTATTATAACCAATCTTTCTGAAGAGATCTCTTGTCTTTCCCATTCTTTTATCTTCTTCCAGTTTGTCACACTTCTTTTTGATGAGAAGCTGATTATATGAGACACAGTCAGCTGTAGGTCTTGATTTTGCTGTATGTATAGAGCTCTTTCATCTCTGACTGCAAATAATGTAGTCAGTCTGATTTTGATATTGACCATTAAGTGACATCCATGTATAAAGCTGTGTCTTAGGCTGTTAAAAGAGAGTTCAGGTAACTTTACAGTGCTTATTTCTGGCAGAATTCAACTAGCTTATATCCTGCTCTGTTTCATACACCAAGGCCAAACTTGTCCATCATTCCAGCTGCTCTTTGAGTACCAGCTCTACCTTTCCATTCATGTTTGATGAATGCAATATCTTTTTTACTTTCTATCAAGAAGGTGCTGCAGATCTTCATGGTATTTAGCTTCCTCCTGTTCAGCATCAGAAGTTGGAGTATAAAGTTGTATCACTGTAATGTTGAAATGCTTACCTTAGATTCTTACTGAGGTCATTCTTTCACTATCGGCTTGCAACCAAGCACTAATTGTGACACAGTGTTATTGACTATAAGGGCTACTCCATTACTGCTGTAAGGTTCTAGTCTGCAACAGAACATTTGATGCTTCTCTTATGTAAAATGACTAATTCCAGTTCATTTTAGTTGAATAATTTACAAGATATTGATGTTTATTCTTGTCATCTCATCCTTAACCATGTCAGGTTAATTATTTAATTCCGTTTTTGAATGGTGTATAATTCTTTGCAGCATTAGACTTCAATTCTGTCTCTGAGCATCTCTGCAGAGGAATGTCCCACATCATAACCTCTAGCACTACTCATATTTGTCCTCTGCTGTTCCCCATTAGTAAGATGGGCACCTTCAGACTCGAGGATATTGTGCTCCTGTGTTATTTTGACTTGTCCCTGGTTGCTTTTGCCCATAGGGTTTTCTGGCTAAAAATATGGGAATGATTGCATTTACCTTCTCCAATCCACATAAGAAAATAATTTAGCAATCAAAAATATCACAGCCAGTGTAACTTATACTTACTGAAATACAAGGGGGTTATGCTTCCTTAATCCCTGTTTAAGCTGTGGCAAAAATTTACTACATACAATTGTAAAACATTAATAAACATTAGAAACAAATTAAAAAGTCTAAAATATTAATTCACATTATCACAGCTGCTTACTGCTTACAGAAATACAGGAATCTCACATTCTATTAAAAAAATCAGAAGACTAGAGCAGAGACACTTAGAAAAACAAGTTTAGGTAACTTTATAGTGTTTATTTTTGTTTTAGTAAATGGCATTATAGCTATCTTTTATAACTGTTTTACTGCCAGTTAAGTAAGTATAGCCAGTAAAGTTAATGTATTGTATCTCTTAAATACAGCCTGCAATAGCCCCAGTGCTATTCAGCTACATAAAAATGATATTTTAAAATGAAGAATAGCTATCTGTCACGGTTGATGTAGCACCACTATATCAGACAGTGGACCTCATGTTGTGTATTGACACTAAATGCACTGTAGGACTAAGAAATGGTTACATCCCTTAGCATTGCTTCTCTACAGGACAAATTACACTCTGCTAAAGATAAAATAACAATAATCAAAAACAGATGGCAGTGCTAAACATACTTAGATATCTGCCTCACAGACTCATCACTACTGTGCTGTGAAGTGCCAGATGGAATTCCCAACAAAAGCAACACAGGTTGACTGCTGACTGGAGTGCTATGTTGAGTGTTGGCCAGCAGCAGGAGAAAATAATTGAACTCCTGTCATTAACCCCCTCTTGCAAAAGAAAAAAAGATTAGCAATCACAATACTGTACCTAGTGTAACTTATGATTACAGAAATATAAGGAGGTTACTGTCCCTTAACTCCCATCTTACATTATTTCAAAATTTGTCTAAATGCAAATAATAAAATATTAATAAACATTAGAAGTGAAATAACACAATCTGACATGTTAGTTTTCATTATCATGAAAACAAGTAATCTCCGTGGTATCCCCGAAGTCTCAAAACAACCCACTAAAGTGTAGTGGGTCTAAAAACAAAACAGTGTAAGAAACTTCTCTGTGTGGAAGATTTTCAGTCCATATATTTCTAGTTAATCACTGTATATTAATCAGATCAGACAATAGTAGTAGAAGTAGCGAACGTAAACTCGTCAAGTCAAAAAGTAATAATAGAAAATATATAATTCTACAGTATTACTAAGTATTCGAAAGAATCCAAGCAAGGCAGGCAGTCTGTTTCCAGTCGAAAATCCTTTATTAAGTACACAGACAAGCGATCCAAGTAAAACAAAAATAGAGTAATCATTTCCTCACAAGTTTTCTAAATATATCAGGCATGGGAGTGGTTTACTGTGCTGTAAAACAAAGTGTTATTGGTACACATGTTAAATTCACATCCCTTCCCCCATCAGTGTGACATTCGAGCTGGTCCTGCCCTACCTAGTAGCTGTCATAATAATATATAGCCCTAATGTACTTTAATGGTACATCTTATTTAACCAAATTATTAAGTCTGTGATTTTATACAAGGCAATATACTACATGGCTGGAAATATATCAACCTTAGTTCATTTTGCAATCAAAAATTATATATAAATATATACATATACATTTTGCATGTAAAAATCAGTTTCTATTTTCATAACCTATTGTTAACAAAGATCGCTTTCGTCCTTCTAGACTTCTTCAGGTCTGTGTACAAGAACCCTAAAACCTATATAATTGTATAATTAGTTAGTATTGTTATTACCATCATTTTCAATAAAGTGGAAAAAAGAGAACCAGAAAAAAAGTAAACAAAATATATGTATGATGATGGAAACAAAATATACACTTAAATGTCAAATGATTTAAAATGGTATTTAAAACCAATTTGTAGAAAAAAATAAAAATAAAATAAAATACACTTAGTCATGTAAACAATGTGGCAATTTTCTAAGTTCCAGTGCACTTTTAATTGAACAGTAGTAGTTTAGTCCAGGCTTTCTAAAAGAGTTCAGCTTTAATTGCCACATGAGTTCCTGTTTCTCCAGAATATTTGGGATTTCTCCTTCAAGATTACTCCTGAAATGCAGGAGTCCCCCCTTTCTTTTTGTATAGTTCAAATGTTTTTTGGTACTTATTTCTTGAAAATCACACGAACCAGAAAATATTCCCCAGAACAAAGGCCACAATCCACGATATTGTAAACTCTGATTTATTGTTGTACAATGCAAACACTGTTGAGCGCTTTCATCTATCAAACATAGATTTCATCAGAACAAATAGCAACTCAATAACCAAACTTTAAGTAGTTAAAAAAACGCCCCAAAATACCACCTGATCAATTAATGTTCAATTAAGATTTAAAAATATATGTACTTCTACACCATCGTATTCCTAAGTAAAATATGATAATAATAAAAAAAAAAAAAAAAACACACTGTTAAATTAGTATATTAAGTAATAAAATACACCATATAACGTATTTGTCTTACCAATACATACAATTATATGCCTTATTTTAAAAATAATATAATAACCTATTGTCCATTTAAAATAATACATGCACATGAAAATTTGTTTATTATACCTAGTAATGCATTTTATGATACCTGGTAACTTTATAAATATAAATTGAATATGTACAATAAATGTATACATGAAATATAATAATGTTCAAAAAAATCATATGACTACTATGTTAAACCATTATGAGGGGTTTAGTGGGAATATACTCATTAATACCCGGGAAGCTGGCAGCACTGAGTCTAATCTGCCACTTAATCTCTCTTTCCCCAAGTATGGCTTTTATTTTACCTCCCCTAGGATTACTTTTGACCACTTCCAATATGGCAAATTTGAATGTTTCACAGCCTTGGCTGTCTTCTATATGCCTTGACAATGCATTGTTCTTATCTTTTTTCTTGATACAATATAGGTGGTCATAAATCCTATTTCGGAGCCTTCTGTCCGTTTTCCCAACATAAAAACTGGGACAAGAGGTGCACTTCCCCAGGTCTACCACATGTTGCGATTGACAATTTCCTCTTCTAAAAATTATGGTACTTTTTAGGCTATTGTCCAGAATGATCTTTTCTTCTAACAAGATATTCGAACATTGATTACAATGTCCACATTGGTCCCTATCTGCCCCTTCTTCCCATAATTGTTACAGTTGTTAGTTCTTATTTCTATCATTCTTTTAAGATTCTTCCCTGTTTTATAAACAAAAATTGGTCTATCCCCTATCTTCTCACATATCCCCTCATCGCTCATGAGAATGTTCCAATTGCTGTCTATAATGTTCCTAACCTCCCCAACATGTTGTCTGTACTCAAGTATGTATGCCTTTTGATACTTCCTATTCGCAGATGTTAAATCTCTGTCACAACGTGAAGTGTATTCATTCCCAAGTAAAGGTGGGTATTTATTCCCTCATTCCTTTGTTACGTACTCAGTGACATCCCTGACTAAATGTTCCGGGTATCCCCTCTGACTGAACAAATTTCCTATAAATTTGATTTCTTCCACCATATCATCCCTTCTAGACGTCATCCTTGCTGCCCTTATACACTGACCTTTTAAGATACTTATTTTCTGTGTGTAAGGGTGATTACTTGAAATTCCAAATAGGCATTACAAAAAGTTTCTTTCCTATATATTTTTGATTGAAAAGTACTTCCATCACTAAAAATGAAGGTGTCAAGGTAATTAATTCCTGTCCTTCTGCTGTTATACGTAAATTTCAAATATGGTGTACTTCTATTGATATATTCTATAAATCTATCCAGGGTTTCTTCATTTCCCTTCCATAACACAAACAGATCGTCCAAAAATCTCACATAACAACCTATATATGCCATCCAGGAAGTGTGTAGTATATATTGTTCCTCCCAGTCCAATAATACCAAATTGGCATATATGGGGGCACATGCTGCCCCCATAGCCACACCAGAGATCTGTTTGTAATACTCTCCTTCGAAGAATATATAGTTGTTATCTAAAACAATATTAATGAATTCAGATAGAAGTTCCACCTGTTCTTTATCCAATTGGCTGTACTTATTCAAACTATTTATAAATCTAGTCACCCCATCGATATGAGGTATACACGAAAATAGCTCTTTTACATCAATGGTAACAAATAACAAATTCTCATCCCATAATTCATGCTTGAACTTGCCAAGAAATTCCCAGGAGTCTTTAACTAAATGTGATATCCTGGAATATATATGTTTTGATCAATGGTCTATAACCTTACCAAAGGGAAATGCTTTACTTCGACTTCCTGAGATAATGGGTCTGAAGGTGGGGGAGGGTTGTTGATATTTTTGTGTACTTTAGGTATCCCAACAATGGTAGCCAGGGTGGGGTATTCAACTTTCAAAAATCTGTATAAATCCAAATCGTGCCACTCATCTATTAAGAACTCCTCTAAATATAAATCAATCCTTCTGTGCGCTATATTAATTTGATTGATAGAGGATATCTCATATTGTCCAGATGTGTGAAGTATTTCAAATATTTTCTGTATGTATACATCCGTGTCATACAACACCACCCCACCCCCTTTGTCGGGTGTCATAATTCTAATGTTGTATGTATCACAAAGGGTCCATAGTACCCTATCGTCTGCAGAACTCCAATTACTGTAACATCTGTTTTCCTGTACCTTACCAGATAATTCATATATTTTCTTACTAACTACTATTTCAAAGGTATTTAGTGTGCTGTGCATAGGTGATGAAATCTATGTTTGATAGATGAAAGCGCTCAACAGTGTTTGCATTGTACAACAATAAATCAGAGTTTACAATATCATGGATTGTGGCCTTTGTTCTGGGGAATATTTTCTGGTTTGTGTGATTTTCTTGAGTTGGTTTTCCCTGGAAACGTTTTGTTGTTGTTGTAGTACTTATTTCTTGTTATTCTAGCTATCTTTTATAATTGCCATGTATCTAATTGAACTGCAAATGAAGTAAATGTGCTATGTAAATGCCATGCTGGTGATACAGCTATAAGCGACATAGGATCATAGGATCATAGGAGGCTAATGGCCCAGAAGCCTTTACAAGTCTAGCCAAGAGTTTATCCCCAAAAAAGAAACCTCAGTCAGCAACTGTCACTCCTGTCAGTGAGGGACACAGGTGGAACCCCTGGGGCAAACTTGTGGTTTCCCATCCACTCATCAAGGTTGCGCTTGTGGAGGGTCAGCGAGGAATTCTGTTTCACATGTATGGAAAGTCTATTCCAGAGACAGGGCAGCCTTTAGGAGACAAACCTGTCTCTCCAGCAGGTTCTGTTGATGTTGCATATTAGATTTAGGCTATTCAAGTGGGTGATGCGCAAGGAGATATACTTACAGATATGGAGCATCTCTAGCAGGGTAGGGTCCAATACTGCCTTGTAGAAGAGACACAGATCACCTCTGAGCAATCTGTACAATACTGAGTAGAGTGTTAGTGATTTGAGCCTGTCTGCATGGTACAGCTGTTGGATGCCATGGATTCTCTTTGTAAGGTATTTCTGTGGCCTTTCCAGTTGGTGCAGGTGTTTAGAGAGGTATATACCAAATGGGACATTATACTCAATTGCTGGCCTAATGAGGGAGGAGTACAGAGAGGTAATAACCTCCTTTTTCCTGGATACAATCCTTTTACTTATAGATGTTAACTAACTGTGTGTGTGTGTGTGTGTGTGTGTGTGTGTGTGTGTGTGTGTTTATGCATCTTATTGTTGTATTTGTTATGTATTTTAATAAATAGCAATAATTAGAATCTAATTTACATAGTACTTGTGGGCAGGGGCACCAATAATGTATTTAAAAATATTAACTGTAGGTGTATTATTCATGGAGGCATGTTGAAAGCTAGATGAATATTGACTTTTTAACTGTTTCTACTTGCGGATGTCACTAATGTTTGCTTTGACAGTGTGTTCTACTCATTGGGGTGTCTGCTTTGTGTTAAAAAAGAAAGCATTACATTCACTAAGAAATTTTACACGTACTATATAAAGGGTGGGGAAGTGTTCACAGTCACAGAATTATTGATTACTCAAATAACCATAGGCCACCCTTATAATGGATGGAATTTCCAAATACTGTTGAACTAAGATGGGCATAATTTCAGAAAACGCACACACAGCACCTCTACAGCATCAATGGCCCTCCTAAATTGATCCACATACCACCAGTTTATGATACTGCACTTGTAACTAAGAGCTGACAAATTACTGTGTTTATTTTTAATATTTATGTATTCATGTATTTATTTATTTATGGCTTTGGTAAAATGGGATGGCCTGACAGAGTCCAGCTCATTTTCAGAGGAGGCCATGGGGAAAAAAAGGTCCAGATGTATAGTTTCAGTAAATGTACACTTATCAGGCTAATTTAGAAAGTGGTGAGTTCATGTGTACAAGAAGAAAGGAGGTAACATTCATTTATAACAAAAATAAACACAAGACATTCTTCATATTTATAGAAAGAAGCTGAAATTCAGCATGGATCATACCATATTTATAGCATATACAGTCGTTTTATATAGCATTTTTTGACAAACAGATGAACATGTTTTCATGAAGAACAGTAGTGTCAAGTATACAATGAAACAGAGATGTCCCCAGTCTGTATGCAAGTCTGTAAAGGTAGAATTGAATGAAAGATCAGAAGAGGGTTTAAGTGGTAGGGCATAGACAGAGCCAAGTGGATGACAGATGAGATTTTAGTTTTTGGGTGAATGTGATATAGTGGGTTTCTGCTCTTATGTCTGGGGATATGGAATTCAATCATTTAGTATTTATATAGGTATGTATGCATTTTCATGGATAAACCACTGCACCTCTTACAATCCCCACTTATTTATGTTTATTATGAGGTCATACCACCTTAGCGAAAAGACACATTTACACAGAGAGCATTCTTGTACCCATCAGCAGTGTTGATCCCATTTTCCGGATGGCATAACCTCTGAGTTAGAATTAATAATGAGGGTAGTTTGGAGTGTAGGGGGCTTACTCTCTCAGCAAAAACTCGTGTCAAAAACTTGGACTTTTCTCCTCACTGTCTGACTTGTGGATGATCTGTTGTGACATGCTGTAAATCAATAAATGATATTATGCCATAAAATAGACTACCAGAAAATATCAAATGTCTGGGAGTGGTACAAGTGTAACCAAAATATTAAGGCTAACCTCTCAGAATTAGCTCCCATCCTGTGAGCATTCATATACCTTTCCTACATACACAGAGTTCTGAGGAATACACCTATGGAGGCCCCACCGGTACCTCAAGAAGCCAGTAACTCAACAAACTAAAATCTCATACATGTAACATGTTCATAGGTGCATAGGTTCATAGGTAGGTACTAGGCTATCGGCCCAAGGGCCTACACAAGCCCAGCCAACAAGGTTCCATGGCTTACGCCACCCAAGCAAGTTATTTTCCTGTGCCACTGATGAGCAGACACACAGAAGTGATCCCCGGGGTGTATTTCCTATTTCCCATCCACTCATCAAGATTTTTCTTGAAGAGTGCTAATGAAGAACTTTGCTTGACATAGATGGGTAGCCTGTTCCAGAGTATGGGAAGTCTCTGGGATAGGAATCTATTCCTCCAGCATGTCCTGTTTATTGTGGTGACAAGGTTTAGGTCCCTAGAGTGTGTAGCTCTGAGGGATTGGGATTTCTTTAGGTGTAGCATGTCCAACAGCTCTGGGTTTGACATAGCTTTATATGTTAGGCAGAGATCACCTCTGAGTAGGCGATATGCTATGGAGTAAAGCTGGAGTTTTTTGAGGTGGTCAGTGTAGGGCATTTGTTTGAGTCCAGTAATCCTCTTTGTGAGGTACTTCTGTGGCCTTTCCAGCTGCTACAGATGTCTTGTGAGGTACATTCCAAAAGGGGCATTGTACTCTATAATGGGTCTAATGAGTGATGAGTAGAGGGTAACGATGACCTCTTTTTTCCTGGATGAGAACCCTTTTATGATGAGGTGTGCTACGTAGAAGGACTTCCTGACTACTGTGGTGATGTGACTATCAAAGGAGAGACTACTGTCCACCTGGGTCCCAAGGTCTCTTATCACGCATTCAGTGTTAAGTAGATTGCTGCCTATGTGGTAGTTTATGGGTACAGAGTTTTTACCAAAGGGGATGACACTGCACTTTTTGGCATTGAGCTTGAGGCCATGGCTCTGACACCAGGCATCTGTCTCAGAGAGGCCCTTCTGTAGGATGTTCACATCATTTGGGGACTTGACTATGGCTCCTAGTTTGCAGTCATCTGCAAACTTCATTAGCCAGAGGACTTCTGTGTTAGCCTGTACTTCAGAGAAGTAGATACCAAACAGGAGCGGTCCCAGGATGGAACCCTGTGGTACTTCACTTGTCACTGGTTTGAGGTCAGATTTGGAGTCTGCAACTTTTACAGTGTGGGTTCTGTCAGTGAGCCAGTTGGCAACCCATCTTGTCACGTAGGGATATATGCCTAGTTTATTGAGTTTAGCTATAATTCCAGAATGGGGGATGGTGTAGAAAGCCTTGGCGAGGTCAAGATAGGCTGTGTGAACCACTTTACCCTCATCTACGGCTTTGGTGACTGCCTCAAAGAAGTCGATCAGGTTCAGGAGGCATGATCTGCCTTTCACAAACCCGAACTGGTTGGGATCCAGAGTTTGGAGGTTACCAATGTCTTTGTTTATGAGTTCCATGATGATACTTTCCAAATAAATCACACATACACAGTCGTGATAAAATGGTAGCAGGATAGTCTCATCATCATCTTCTTTCGACCGTTAGGGGTCGCCACAGAAGATCATCGGTTTCCATTACTTCCTGCCCTCTGTATCTTGCTCTGTCACACCAACCACCTGTATGTCCTCTCCCACCACATCCATAAACCTTATCTTAGGCCTTCTTCTTTTCCTGTTACCTGGTAGCTTCATTCTTAGCATCTTTTTCCCAATACACTCAGCATCCCTCCTCAGCACATGTCCAAACCAATGTAATCTTGCCTCTCTGGCTTTGTCTCCAAACCTTCCAACCTGGGCTGACCCTCTAATATACTTATTCCTAATCCTGTCCACCCTCGTCACACCCAGTGCAAATCTTAACATCTTTAAGTCTGCCACATCCAGCTCTAACTCCTGCCTTTTTGTCAATGCCACTGTCTCCAACCCATATAACATAGCTGGTCTCACTACCCTCTTGTAGACCTTCCCTTTCATTCTTACTGGTACTCGTCTGTCACAAATCACTCCTGACACTCTTCTCCACCCACTCCATCCTGCCTGTACACTCTTCTTCATCTCTCTTCCACACTCACCATTACTCTGAACTATTGATCCCAAGTATTTAAACTTATCCACCTTCACCACCTCTACTCCTTGCATCCTCACCATTCCTCTATCCTCCCTCTCATTCACACACATATATTCTGTCTTAGTCCTGCTGACCTTCATTCCTCTTCTCTCTAGAGCATATCTCCATCTCTCCAGGGTCTCCTCCACCTGTTCCCTACTCTCACTACAGATCACAATGTCATCTGCAAACATCATAGTCCACGGTAGCAGGATAGTCTATAATAACAAAATACCAGGTGTTAAAACTGAACCTAGCCAGAACCAAAAGTCTAAAAGACAGACATTGAAAATGGAAACACCCTCAAAAAATCCCTGTTATTGGTGACTGTTATGAGTAAAAAAGACAGACACCTCATTGGACTTTGCAAGAAATTTGTAACAGTATTTTGCCTATCTGGAGCTAGAAACTGAGGATATATTAACTAGATAAAAATATTAAAGGGTAATTATGACATGGCTATTGTTCATGCTGAAGTGAGCAATCTATAGAGGTTTTCTCTGCTGGATATGCACAATGAATGATGGGACTGTCAAACATCCTTACAAGCACGGGAAAAGCACATCTGCTTAGTGAAATTCTGAAATTCCTCATATGGCATTTGATTATTAAGACAAAGCAATATTAATCAATAAGTGACTAAGGACATGATATAATACACAGGGAATTCAGTGCCTGTCTGCTTGGAGTAAGATGTGCTAGGACTGAATAGGATATTTCCTTTCTCATAGTACCTTTTTTAGACCTCATCAAATTCCAGGATTAAAAAAAAAAAGAAAGAAGAAACAATCAGAGATGAAGGTGGCATTGCTTATTGCCAAAAATTTAATCTGCATATTAGAAGGTTTAAGGGTGCCCAACCACTTTATTTCAGGGGTCACTTACCATACAGTCCAGGGGTAACTTACCATTCTTGGAAAGGTTGGGGGGTACATTATTATTACCAACATGTTTCTGCACATTCAAAACAGCTTGTTGTATGACATGCTGAAGGCCAGATAAGATGGTTCGGAGGGCCAAATTCTAGCCCTTAGGCCACCTGTTGGACATCCTTGGGAGGCTTTTCTTTGCTTAAAAGATGTTGATGTCTACGCCATTATTGAAACCAGGTTTAAAATCCAAAAATACATATCAAAATTACAGGTTATCACTTTTTTATTGTTGCAGTTTCAATGGGAAAATGGTGGTAACTCAATGATTTCAAAACAAAACACACAAAAAAAAAGAAACCAAGAAAGTAATCTGTGGCTAACTGTAGTATTGGATATAATGTCATAGGGATTTTCTGCAGAACAAATATGTCCTCTACAGAACATGAAGATTTCCTGATTAAACTACATGATAAAAAAATCAATTAAAATACAAAATTCATAGGGAAGTTTAACTACCCACATATCAGGTAAACTACTCAACAGCAATTAAATATGCCAAAGACAGTTTGGATATGAATCATTCTAGGGAGGCTATATATTGGTTCAGTGAACCAAATCAATCTGCTCGGGATATGTCAGTGAATTCTGTGATAGTATTAATTTCTGTATTCATGAACAAGTAATCATGAGACACAAACAAGCAAGTAAATTAAACAAAAAAACAAACTTTACTGGATTCACTAAATTAATAAGAGACACATTGTTAACATAATTGCTATTTAGCTATCAAAAACTGGTCTAGCCACAAAAATAAGTTTAGATTGCATAACATATAGAAATTATTTTATCCTAGGAGGGTTATCATCAGGTCTGACAGCCCATAATATCATAGATGACATTTAAAAAGGTTACATTAATGTCCAGTGTGCTATGGTGCTGCAGCAAATAAGAGAAGTTTTAACAGCTTAGCACAAACTAAAATTAAAAAGGAAAAATAAGAGTGTTGGCTCATTAACAGAAAACACTAAAACACAAAGATGTTGTGATAGCATTTACTGGAGGAATGCAGATTGCACAATGGAACTTATTACAACTTTTGGACATTTAGCTTTTGTGAGGGGCAAATACGTTTCTAATACTGGATTCACTGCTTTAATACCAATTTGTGGCTAGTAAAGGAGCACAAAATGCATAACATTTCTTTTATTGGCAAATTACATTAAAAAAAATTCCTAATGGATTACCTTACTGTCTGTGAAATACTATCTTTTACAACACTGTCACCGTTGTTATTGTGCATGTTCATCGTGTTAAATGTTGTCCTTTATAATCTGCATATAACATTAAACATTTTGTTCAATGTGTTAAGCTTTGTTAAAATATGTCCATTTGGATAAGTGTTCTACTCTGATATACACATTCAGATTTAATAAAATAAATATCTAAAATGCCAGTGAAGAAAAAATCTTTTTCCGCAGCTTGGCTGTTTAGACATATGATAGGGATGCCTGAGAGAGAAAGAGAAAAAGTATTTTTGTGTGTGTGTGTGTATGTGTGTGTGAGAGACTGTGTGCATGTCTATGTAAGTGGTGTGTGTGTATGTCTGCATGCATGCACACATGCTTGCACATGTATGTATAAGTTTCTACGCATGTGTGCTTGTGTGTATGAGTGTCCCTGAAAATCTACATAGAACAGTTAACGAGTAAAGCTCATGACTAATGAGGCAACTGAAACTGTTAATCAAAGAGACAAAACAGCAACAGACCTATTCAAGTAATTGAGCATGATGCTTACTTAGAAAATAAATTACTATAAATGGAGCTTTGGCATCTAGTGACTTCAAAGCAAAGGGGGACCACAGGAAACAACTGAATGGATGCAGCTAATTCAAATGGGGTGGGGCTGTAGTACAAAAGGTCAAAGTGATCAAACAATAGATGGGATCAGCCACTTTCATCCACAGACTGCTTCAGTACCCACTCATTATAGCCACTTCATGGACTTTATATACATCAGATCTCTGACTGCAACCAAGACGTCCAGCTACCCAGTGCCCATCCCCATCCTGACTCAATGCCATCCAGATTGACTACATCTTTCTTGTTTTTATGGCAATATATCTTCCTTTCAAGCTTCATCCTTCATCATTTTAACACATTCTAACTGGCTAAGATGCCACTGGAATAAGTGTGGAGGAAGTCACTGAATTAATCCGGTAGTCCTTGGGGCTGTTAGGCCCCCAGGTCTTGAGCATCTACATGCTGTGAAGTCCACCTTAAGAGAATTTTTCCTAATCTTTTCATCCAATGATGGCCTGAACAAAAATCATAAGTAAGGAAAGAAATTCAGTCTTAAGTTCTGTAAAGCTTAATATTCAAAGCTAACAATATAGTACTTCACAATAAACTGAGATGACAGTTTTTCCAAGGATATGTAAATCCTATCTGGGAATAATGCCTGCTTCTCTACCCCTCCAAAAAAGATAGTTACCTTTCATGTATCCCTCTGGTGTTAGATTGGGATGTAACAAAATCCAAATGGCCACATGCATACAGTATGTACCTGAGGGTCTGGGGGAGGAAACCAGAGCAGCTAGATAAAACCTACACATAGACATAGAGTACATGTAGACAGTATACAGAAGGAATTGTGACATCTCCACACTGAGACAGTAATCAAGGAGCCTGAATCCTCACCACTGACACTGGAGAAGGATGTTCATTTGGAATACAAATGGATACACACAGTATTTCCAGATGCATCTGTCTGCACCAAGTACAATTTCCCTTAAGAGCACACAGGGAACATACTCAGCCCAGTGTCTAGATATGTCTATATCTGTATCCCAGCAGGTCCCTCCCCACTGGTACAGCTGTAGGGTTAGAGCCTTAGCCGAGTATCCAAGCCAAGTCCTCCAGCACCCTGTCTGTGAACCCAGTGCTTCATGTCCCTGCCCCAAGTAGCTGACACACACACACACACACACACACACACACACACACACACACACACACACACACACACACACACACACACACACACACACACACACACACACACACCTGGGAAAGGCTGGAACAGATTTTCCTGCTGTGCCCCTTCTGCACAGGGTACAAGGTAGTTATCACTACCACCAGGCACTCCACAATCACCTACCCTAAGGCCCTTAAAAAGGGAGTCCAATTATACTGTGCAATATTATGGTAGTAGTTGACCAAGACAGCTGGCCTACACAGTGTCACCAAATAAATATAAGCACTCTCAAAGGTTAAATACTTTCCACAATGACCAGCCACAATACAAGTTTTAAATATATATTTAATAATAAATAATAGAAGAGCATGAAAATACTGACTATATATTTACAGTAAACCACAGAGATCAAATCACAGGAAATATTGAAAATAACATTGATGGATGGACAGACTCATACAAATAAAGAAAAATAATATGCAAACTAAGCTTCACTATATTGCTGACTGAATCTAGGAAAATTACTATTCCCTAATAACTTATTTGATAGAGCAAGGTACAATGAAATACGTGAGCAGTCGTTCTAGTTAGGTTCCCCAAAAACAGAATACTCAATACTCAGAGATTACTCCCTGTAAAATATAATATCCAAGATGGCTTGCAGAATGATCTCATCTAGTCAAATGACTCTAGGCTCTTAAAGTATCCCCCTTTAAAGCTGAGGCAGGAATTTAGCACAGATGGCTACAATACACATCTAAATGTTTATTGTAGTGCTAGGGCTTCCCCTCTTTTTACTGAGCTAATGAACAAAGGCTTCTTCCAGACCCACTGTCTCTGGTCCTATTCAGCACTGTGGGGTGACATTTTAATGAGTTAATGGCTCATTAACATTTCCCTTACTTTTCTTAAAGTAAGTCAGCTGGTTAACTTCTGCTGTCCCAGTATTCTCTGTTAGAACATATACATTTAATTCAGTTACAATAATACATGTGCATATCTTTTCATTCCAGCAGGATGCAATGTTGATACATTTTAACACAAGCAAATCTCACAAATACATTTTCAGCACAAACATCTGTACACATCAGTTTGCTATACAAATTACATATAATTATTTACAAAATTCCAGCTAGCTGTCCTGGCACACGTCATACATCCACTACTTCTCCTGGCATGACTGGCATCACAGGAATCAGAGGGAAAATGTCAACCAGAGAACCAAATGCTATGAGATTGTGATGCTACTTATTGCACTACTGTGCCAATGATCAGCTGCAATAACACACATCCTGCCTAGGCTGGCACATTCCTACCAACATACCCAGCAATTAAAGCCATATGTATTGACTGGGGACACATTAGATATCACACTGTGATAAAATATAAAAAGCAGTCACCTAAAATAATTTAATACACACACACACACACACACACACACACACACACACACACACACACACACACACACACAAAACCATCAGTTATAGCCATTTGTAAGACTGCAATCCAGGGAATAAATAGATAAATCACTGCTACAAATTAGTGCATCTTCTGAGATCAATGCTGAATACAGCATATAACCCACTGCACACCTCAACTTATTTCTCAATCTTAGCTCAAGAATTAATGAGAGGGATAAAATAAAAAGTCATGGTGAGAGAAGAACCAAAATCAACAACAGATATTGTTATTAACTTAGTTGCCAGAGCAACTGACTTTGGATTATTGTGCTTTTTCTGAAGGCTATTAAGTCTGAATCTCAGTGTCTGTTATTATTTATTGGCTGCATTTCTAACTGATTTGCCAGAGAAAAACACAAACATTATGAGGAGCAAACCATAATATGAGACAAAATCAGAGATATTCCGCAAAATCAGGGACAGTTGAAAGCATCTATGCTGCCCCACCACATACATACTGTTTATACATATCTTAGACACACACACACACACACACACACACACACACACACACACACACACACACACACACACACACACACACACACACACACACAAAACCATCAATAGTTACATAATGTTTATGGCTGTGGTTACACAAATGAATATATGCATAAGTAACTGCCACATAGGAATGTATTTCTTCAGTTCACTGTTGTCAGAAAACAGGGTGCAACTCACTACAATCACCCCCCCCCCCACACACACACATATATACCTCTTAACCTCCTGGCTCAAAAAACAAGGAGAAAGATAAAAAAATAATAATGGGGTTCTAAAGGAACAAAATCAGGGACAGATATATTGCTGTTATTGTATATACTTAGAAAGTTGCTAGAACAACAGACTTTGCATCCACATGCACATTTTGAAGACTGTTAGGTCTGAAGCTGTGTGTCTGTTATTATTTACTGATTGTAATCCTGATTTGCCAGAAAAAAACAAAAACATTATGATAAATAGACCAAAATATGAGACAAAATCAGAGACATTCTGCAAAATTTGGGACCAGCTGGTGAATCTGGGAATCATGAAACTATGTTACAACTGCCTCATGTACACAGACAACCCTCTCCTCCTCCCAACAAATTCCAACACATGTGAGAGATGCAACCATATAGCCAAACTGGAGGCTAAGCTCTCTCAACTCAGTACTGGTGTAACCAGTCAGGAGGAGAAGGAAACCACACTCACTACAATTCCAGTCTCACATAGACCTACCACGACAACAAACCAAACACATAAACACACAAAAACATACTCGAGGCTCTAAATAAAAATCTGCCTAAGCAGCAGAGACCTCCAAAGCAGACACCCAAGCAACCACTACCCCAAAACAAAAATTCGTGCAACACATAGCTCACAAAGCCAGTGTGCCAAACAGTCACAGCCCTTAACGCTAAACAACACACCTGATACACTTGTAATAGGTGACTCTATCGTCAGGCACACTGACGTCCCACTCACCAGACTGAACAAGGAGAAGGTCACGGTGAGCTGCCTGTCGGGCTCTAGGATCCGCCACATAACACAAGCACTCAGGTCACTCCAAGGCAAGTACAAATATGACTCAGTCATTGTCCATGCTGGTGTGAATGACCTGAGACGTACCTCCCTGGACTACATGAAAAGAGACATACAGGAGCTCTCTGAGCATGTAGCCCAGGCCGGTATGACCCTGACCTTGAGTAGCATCTTACCCTCACCAAGAATGATGCCACAATATGAAGACAAGATGATCAATTTCAACAATTGGCTTAAGTGTTGGTGTCATTCAAAGGGGATCCAATGCCTGTCAGCCTAGGATGACATGCTCGACAAGCCACGATGCTTTGCTAGGGACGGCTTGCACCTGTCACCCCTGGGCTTTTGGATATTGGCAAAGGCTCTTGCTACCCCCATAGTGCCTTTTTTAGGCAAGGCTCAAAAGACAAACCCACCTCCATAGGTATCACAAGGGATAAGAAACTAAGAGTAATGCTACTCAACGCCAGAAGTCTAAACCTCAAGATGCATGCACTCGAAACTCTCCATAGCATGGAGAACATCGATATCTGTGCAGTAACAGAAACCTGGTTCAAGGCTCCCGAGAGCACCCCAGCACTACCAGGTTATACCTCATACCATGCTTTTCGGCCCCAAAACTTGGACCGAACCACAAAAGGAGGGGGAGTATCAATATTCGTCAAAGATACCCACACCTCCAGGTTGGTGGCACAGCACGAAGCATCAGAGACTATCCATGTGCAACTAATTGTGGGTAAAACTGCCTTCCAGTTTATAGCCTGCTACAGACCACGCTCCCAAACACAGGAACCCCACTTGGCCTTCCTGAGAATACTGGAAAATATGAAGGTCTCTCCAAACACCATTATATTGGGCGACTTCAACTACCCAAACATAGACTGGGAGCATTACTCTAGCTCCAACACCCTAGCCCAAAGGTTCCTAGAATTTATAAACTCAAATGCTATGGAACAACTTGTTACCATTCCCACAAGAGGGGAAAACATACTGGACCTGATCATCACCAACATGGGGACACTATGCTCCAGACCAGAAGTGTATCCCTCACTGGTAAGATCAGACCATAAACTAATCTCACTGGATATTCACATCCCAACCCCACCCCTGCCCAGAAAACCACAGTGAAAAACTTCTCTAAAGCAAATTTCACACGCCTCAAAACTGAGGCGAAATCCTTCAAAGCCTGTGGAAAATACACCCAGACCGCAGAATCCTTTATAAATGCATTCTATGAACACCTTCAGGAATGCATGGATCATGCAATCCCAAATAAAACCAAGACCCAATCCTCCAAAGGCAGACATCCTGTCTGGTGGACCCCAGCCATAAACAAACTATACAATAGAAGGAGGAAGCTACTACATGATAGAGTAAAATCCCAAAAGGGAAGGCATCTCTGATCAGTATTAGCAAAAACTACGGGCACTCATAAAATCGTCTAAGGCCAGCTTCGAGAGAAAAATTGCACAGGACACTAAGGATAATCACAAGGCTTTCTTTAGTTATGTTAGGAACCTGGGTGGGAATTCCCAGATATGCTCAGAATTAGTCCAAAATGACAAAAATACACCGAGCCCACAGACATTGCCAACATCCTAGCTGACAGGTTCAGTGCAAACTTCTCCCCTCTCCCCACCAAAAGGGCAAATATCTATCCCAACAGAGTGCTGCCCCTGACATCTCAGATGCTCAGGTAAGAGCCGCCTCTCCAAAGCAAAAACACAGCATCAATGGGACCAGATGGTGTCCCGGCTGCGTCCTACATGAACTCCAAGAAGAGCTAAACCCAAACATAAAACTACTGTTCAATCTTAGCCTTACTACAGGATATGTACCCAAAGAGTGGCGTACAGCAACAGTGGTCCCTCTCCACAAAGGTGGTGCCTCAATGGATCCTGGAAACTATCACCCCATAAGCCTGACTAGCTTGGTCTGCAAAGCTATGGAAAGGATCATCATGGACCTCATAAATAAAGATATTGGGGACCTACAGACACTGGATCCTACCCAGTTTGGCTTTGTTAAGGGCAGATCCTGCCTCTTAAACCTGGTCGATTTCTTTGAAACAGTCACCAAGGCCATTGACGAGGGGAAGGTGGTCCACACAGCCTACCTGGACCTCGCAAAAGCCTTCGCTACAATACCCCACTCAGGCATTATAGATAAGCTCACCAGCTTAAATATAAACCCCTATGTCACTAGATGGGTTGCAAACTGGCTCAAGGACAGAACCCACATGGTTAGAATTGCTGGAGCCATGTCAGACTCCAAACCAGTTACAAGTGGCGTCCCACAAGGCTCAGTCCTGGGACCTCTCTTGTTCGGTATATATTTCTCGGTGGTACAGGCCAACACGGAAGGACTGTGGCTGACCAAGTTCGCAGATGACTGCAAACTGGGCGCCATAATCAACTCTCCAGCCGGCACAAGCATCCTCCAAAAGGGCCTCATAGAAACAGACAACTGGTGCCAGAGCCATGGCCTCAAGCTAAACGCCAAAATGTGTATAGTCATCCCCTTTGGCAAAAACAAAGTGCCCACAAATTACCACATAGGTGGTAATCCATTAAGTACAGAAGAAGTCATTAGGGACCTGGGGACCCAAGTTGATAGCAATCTCTCATTTGACAACCACGTGGCCAAAGTGGTTAGAAAAACATTTTATATAGCCCACCTAATCATGAAGGGATTCACATCAGGATCAGGGGAGGTCATCGTACCTCTTTACTCATCCCTCATCAGGCCCATAATTGAGTACAATGCCCCTTTTGGGATGTACCTTACCAGACACCTGCAGCAACTGGAAAGACCCCAAAAGTACCTCACCAAGAGGATCAAAGGGCTCAAACAGATGCCATATGCTGCCCAGTTAAAGAAACTCCAGCTCTACTCAGTGGCATACCGCCTGCTCAGAGGCGATCTGTGCCTGACGTATGAAGCCATATCCAACCCGGAATTAATGGACATGCTGCACCTCAGAAAATCCAAATCCCATCGAGCTACGTGCTTGAGAGACTTGAACCTCAGTACTGAAATAAATAGGACATGCTGGAGGGACAGATTCATAACCCAGAGGCTCCCTTCACTCTGGAATAAAATCCCAGTCCAGGTTAGGCAGAGTCCCACATTGACTCTCTTCAAGAGGAATCTTGAATCGTGGATGGGAGATCGTAGGTTTACCCCGGCTATCACTTCTGTGTCACTGTTCGACAGAGGCACAGTATACTAACCTCAAAAAAAGGCATAGCAAAATTAATTTAAAATGGGTGGCGAAAGCCAAACACACTCTGGCTAGGCTTATAAATGCCCTAGGGCAGATAGCCTAGTATGAACCTATGAACCTATGAGCCTATGTATGCTGCTCCCACAACATACATATATGCATATCGTACACACACACACACACACACACACACACACACACACACACACACACACACACACACACCCTGACACGTAAAAAAAAACAGTTAATCAATTACAGCTTCTTGTATGATTGCTAATTATGGTGATACTGTACGTGCATACCCCACTGGTCAGTCTGCCCAGATGTAGGCATGCCATGAGCTTAACTTCTATTTTCCCCTATGTAGTGTGATCTTGGAGTTGGTATATTTAATTTGCAGGAGTGCAGGGGGCACAGCCCCCTTGAAAAAATGTAAAATAATTCTGTTGGGTAGTGGGCATGTGGTGGGTGGAATTAAGGTGGCCCTTGCTACTGCGCAGCCGGTGGGGTAGGCATTTACAGCATTGCCCTAATTACAATGTCTCACAATGTGACATAGGACAACTGACCA
The DNA here is from genome assembly GCF_019279795.1 of Protopterus annectens. NCBI lineage: Eukaryota > Metazoa > Chordata > Ceratodontiformes > Protopteridae > Protopterus > Protopterus annectens. The sequence goes on along the minus strand of NC_056735.1, from coordinate 1,687,048,912 downwards.
TAAATCATACCTTATGTCTTTTAAGACTACTGTCACAATGTTGTTCAGCTACTGTTAGTCATCATTTTCAAACCTACCTACCTAACAGAAATTAGACAGTATGATGGAATTCCTTCTTTGCTAAAAAATTCCAGACAAATATCGGTATAACTTAAGGTAGTATAATCGTTCACTACTTTTTGCTCTTTTCACTAATGAGATGTGTAACCATACTAATGGCCTATTGATTGCTATACTCTGATGATTCTGAAATAATCTACAGTGCTGCAATGCCAAAAGAAATCATTACAAGCATGGTGCAGTCCATTAATACACTAACAACTTAGATCAAAGATTCAAAACTAGTAATTAACTAGAAATTTAACAAATGTAAACAAACCAAAGAAAGGCCAGGAGCAGGCTGCAGATTCCAGTTGCAAAGTAGTTTATTCCAGAGCAGACGACATCCAAACACAAAATAATACTAGCGTTTTCATAGATGTGTACCCCACTTCTCGCAAGGTTGCCACCTGTCCCATTGCCTGCTGTATCAATTAGTGGGACCTAAAAAGTCCTGCTTTTGCGATCGCACTGAATTGCCATGGAAAAGTCACAATTACTTCCTGCTTTTTCACGGCAATTCAGTTACATCACCAACCCGGACCTGCAGGCAAAGCTGCTGCCTGTTAGGTCCAGGTGCTTTAATTCGTGCAGCAATTGGCTGCAATTCATGAAAAGGGTGGGGATTGGGGCAGGAAAAGCCCTGCAAAGATCGTGGCTGTAGGAGCGCTTTGTTTTAAGCGCTTCTACAGCCGCTAAAAAAACAACCGAGATTTTTTTTTTTTTTATAACAAGCGATCCAGCCAGCCAGCTAGCCATCCTCCTCCAGCCATCTAGCCAGCCATCCTTCTCCTCCATCCAGTCAGCCAGCCAGCCATCCTCCTCCATCCATCCAGCCAGACAGCCAGCCATCCTCCTCCTCCATCCATCCAGCCAGCCAGCCAGCCATCCTCCTCCTCCTCCATCCAGTCAGCCAGCCAGCCATCCTCCTCCATCCATCCAGCCAGCCAGCCAGCCAGCCAGCCATCCATCCTCCTCCTCCATCCAGCCAGCCAGCCAGCCATTCTCCTTCTCCATCCATCCATCCATCCATCCATCCATCCATCCATCCATCCATCCATCCATCCATCCAATCCATTCATGCAGCCAGTCATCCATCCAGCCAGGCATCCATCCATCAAGCCATCCATCCAGCAGCTATTTCCACCAACCAGCTAGCCATTCCAGCCAGCCATCCATCCAGCCCCCAGCCATTTATGCAGCCAGCCATCCATCCATTCATGCAGCCAACCATCCATCCAGCCATGCATCCATTCATTCAGCCGTTCATCCAAGCCATCCATCCAGTCATTCATCCATCCAGCTGCTACTCCCACCAACCAGCTAGCCACTCCAGCAGCCATCCGTCGTACCCATAACAGCATCTTCTTCACCACTCTGGTGGTGATGTCATGGTAGAGGGTGTGGCCAGTATCATATTGGCCACACCCCCATGTCCCACTTTGGCCCACTTAAAAGGTGGCAACCCTAACTTCTCGAAGTGGGGTACACACCTATGAAAACGCTAGTATTGTTTTGTGTTTGGATGTCGTCTGTTCTGGAATAAACTACTTTGAAACTGTAATCTGCAGCCAGCTCCTGGTCCTTCTTTTGGTTTGTTTACATTTGGACTATTTTTTGGGCATGGAGACTTGCATTTGGTGGTAGCTATTTTTCTGATTCTCATTGTAGAAATTAAACAAAGTTTATGATTTTTTTTGGCCTCAAGAACCCAACAGTAATACATAAACAGCACTATAATTCAAACAGTTGAACAATATAAATACCTAGACATGATAATTAATAACATCTTAAGATTTTCAGGTCACCTTAACAACACCATAATAGATATCCACAAAACACTTTATTGTATAAAACACTCCTTAACCACAGCATTATGAGCAGCCTAAAATTTTGGAATTCCATGTGAGTAAACTATTCTGTGGAGCTCCAGCGTCTGGCAACCTTCACAAAATAATCCTCCATAAACTGAAGTCCATTTTCTGCAAAATTCCTAAATTTACAACATAGCCTGCAAATATTTCACGTCCATCTAATATTCTAAATTAGATTGCCTGAATGTCCTTCACTAACAGACTCAACTACATTAATCTTACATTTACCAGCAAAATCTTATATGACTGTACATGTCATTCTCTCTCTCCTCTTTTCTGGCAATATATGCAACTACTAGACCATTTATGTCATCCACCAAAAATCTACTTGCTGTAACCAAAAAAATAAAGTACTAAAAAGTAGGTGAACAAGCACCTTCCAACTTCTTGGCTACTCTGTGGAACACCTTATACCTCAAGACCTTCATGATAATACTAACTTTTTATCCTTTCAGACCTCATGCAAAGCATACTACAACTATTGCTTACCGTGCTTAAGATGTGGCATTGCTTAATATATCTCGTCCTGCCTTCACTTCTACCACTTCCAACCTATCTACCCATTTCACAGCCTCCCTACTCTTATCAAATTAATCAAGTGACCTTGTACTGTCTCCTCACTCCAGCTTCACCTCATCCATTACCTAACCCACTAAACACTATCCCAACTCACTCACCATTACATAATGACTCCAATTTTATGTCCATGATTGCACATGTACCTCCTGACATTTTAATTATAAACAATGTTATTTTGTACTTCATAATTTATATATATATATATATATATATATATATATATATATATATATATCTATATATATATATATATATATATATATATATATATACATTATCTATCTATCTATCTATATATATATATATATATATATATATATATATATATATATATACACACACACACACACACACACACACACACACACACACACACACACACATATGTATGTATGTATATATATATATATATATATATATATATATATATATATATATATATATATATATATATATATATACATAAAATGAACTTCCACAGCTAAGGAATAAAAAATGAACTTTTTTAGAATAAAAATAAAAACAAAGATGAAAAATACTGGAACCGATAATTGAGCATGCTTTCATTCTTTAATGTATAAGAACTTCATCAGAAAATGAATCCACAGAGTAGTGTAGGACATAAAATAGTTTGAAAATGCAATAAAAGTTAGAGATAACCAATGGGATCAGTGTCTTATAGGTGACATCATAGTGACAAGAATAGGCAGTCATGAATAAACATAATGACAAGAATATGCAGTCATGAATAAACATAATGCTTATATGAGGCATAATTCTGTGCGCTATATCTGTTAAGAAACATACAGGTTATGTGAAGCACGTCACTGTAGGTTATAACAGTCAGTTAGCCCACTTTAAGGCACATTTTAAATTAATACTGTCATTTAGTCCTGGAAAATGATCAGCTCCGACCTAGAAGGAGCTGCCATTTAAGTTCCCTTTACTCCAGTAATGTTGCATAGTCCCCAAAAAACAAATCTACCTGTTCCAACACAAAAAATAAATTTATTTCAAAATGCAGACATATCTCCAAATGCTAAAGCATTACGTGGGTCCAGTGCTCTGATTGCATTGTAGTGTTCCTTAATCCTATCTGAAAGTTTTCTGCTTGTTTTTCCCACATAAAAAGAGTGACAAGAATGACATACTGCTGCATATACTAAGTTAGTAGATTTACAGTCAAAATGCTGCTTGAAAGTCACATTGAACTGGTTATGCTGGAAAATGTAATGAGAGCCATTGCAACATACACATTTCTCACATGTGAACATACCAGGTGGGTCCCTTGTGTTCTTTATGTGATCAATTAAAAAAGAAGAATCCCTATTTTCCAGTGCATTTCTGACAGTCTTAGTACGTTTGTATGAAAACAAAGGGGTATCTCCTAGGAGAGAAACCAGATTCCTTGAGCTACTAACAATATTCCAATTGCATGAAATGACTTCACAAATGCTTCTCATCTCTCTGCAAACAGGTATGGGGAAACTGAGAGTTCTGTCTTGTGGGTTAGAAGAACTGTGTTGTGTAGTATTAAATCCAAACCTAATGATAGGTTTAAATTTTAGGTATCTGTCTCTTTTGACTTCATCAGCCACTGATTGTATGAGGGCTTCAGGGTAGTGCTTTTGCAGAAATAATGAGCATAACTGTAACATTTCTTGCAGAAAAAGTGAGTCATCACTTAACAAGTCTAGACAACCTGATCTCTAACTTTTATTGCATTTTCAAACTATTTTATGTCCTACACTACTCTGTGAATTCATTTTCTGATGAAGTTCTTATACATTAATGAACGAAAGCATGCTCAATTATCGGTTCCAGTATTTTTCATCTTTGTTTTTATTTTTACTCTAAAAACGTTAATTTTTTATTCCTTAGCTGTGGAAGTTTGTTTTATGTATGTGTTTTCTTTCTTCCTTGAAAAGTGTCGGTTCTTTTGTGTATATATATATATATATATATATATATATATATATATATATATACACACATATACATAACTATTTTGCTTCTTTTTTTCTTCAGGATACTGCTAAAAATGGAAACTGTCCAGCAAGGCCAACCTGCTGAAAAAGTGAAACTGAAAATTAAAATAAGTAAACATGAGATAAAAAAATAAATACACTTAAAATAATGCTAGTGTTACTATTCAGATAAACAGATGACATTTCATTAGTAGGTGTATTAAATTATGTTGCACCAACAGCATTCACTGCTGACTTATATGTCTTACAGTTTTTCATTTGCTACTGATACCCCGTTTAAGGATGTAACTGGATATACTGAAGTATGACTCACTTTAGATATCCAAAGCATAGTTTCCAGAAAATGCACGGGTCTGTAAGCAAATGTATTAATATATTATTCACTAGTATTACTCCTCAGATAAAAAGATGACGTTTCATTAGTGGGTGTATTAAATTATGTTACACCAGCAGTATACACCAGTGACTTGCATGTCTTCTTGTTTTTCATCTGCTACTGAAATTCCATTTAAGGATGTACCTGGATGTTCTGAGGTGTGACTGACTTTAGATATCTGGAACACAAGTTTCCTGAAAATGGACAGGTTTGTAAGCAAATAGGGGATATATTATTCAACAGGGAGAGGCAGGTGGTTCGTCAGTCAGGTTTATTTAGTGTAAAAGGAAATCAGGATTGGTCTGAAAATAGTGATAAAGTGCTTTAGAAAAAAGAATTATTTTAAGAACCCCCAGTCTTATGATTGCCAGCTCAACATAACTGATTATGGGGTGAACCTTTAAACCCCAAGCATTAGATAGACTCAATGTATGTATATGTTAAGGCCAAAATTTTGCTGAGATGAATCTCTTTGAACATTTGTCCAAAACAATGCCATTTCATTTAAGTGGCAGACAGAATTGTCCACTCACATTTGATCTCTCTGAAAACCCGTGCCTGTACAAATCCGTGAAATATCAAGAGAGATATTTCTTTCTGAGGCATGATTGACTGGTTTAGAGTCCAGCCTAAATAGGGCAGCTGAGCTGTTCACCCCACCTAGTTGTGTCAAGCCACAGGCCCACCTTTGGGCTGCCAGGAAGTAGGTGGTTACTGTGAGCCTGGTTCTAGGCCCAACTCAAGTCAAGCAGATCTGTAGTCAACAGATGAAACCATCTTCCTAAATGGATGATGAAGCTATCAGCTGACTATTGAGCTTGATGCGTTTTTTTTTTTTTTTGTATTGCACTTGCTGAATTCAGGCATCATCTTCATACTGCTGCAAAGAAGGCCAGCCACAGCAAAATGTGACAAATCCTACGGTCTTTACAGGTTATGACCTTGACTTAGACTGAATAACATAATGGGAATTAAAAAAAATTAGGCATGAGGCTTAAGCTTCTATAGACTTACTTCAATTAAAGGCTTTCCATGATATTGACTACAACTTTTAATCAGTTATTACAGGAGATATATATGCCTGCTTTGCTAATAGTGGATCTCTGACAAAGTGATAGATCAGAAATTCATCTTGGTCTGAGCAAAATATTTTGTACTACCAAATAGAAAGTCTACAAAAAAAGACATCTAGCTTAAACATAGCTTTCATGAATAGTGAATAATTAAAAGACATGCTTCTGTCTTTACTGTAACGGCAATATAAATTTACTTAGCACATTTTTTTGCTTGTGTGTGGTTTCAAAAATGTATCCTACAAATGTTACATATTTTTTATGACATAGGCAATCATATGTTTATAGAAATAAAAACAAACCCTATTGACATATTTTTAGTTGCAAACATTATACTTCACTTAATATTTAGCCAGCCGTTGTCAGTCAAACATTACACAGCTCATTCAAATCCTGTCTTCTTTTAAACCTCATTCCTCCTCGAAAATGTTATTCTGCATCTATTGTTCCCATAATTCCTATTTTTCTATGTAATTTGCTCCTACCCTTTTCTAAAGATCTAATTTCCAATTGTTTTATCTCTGTTACTATATTTACTACATCTAGAGCAGTTGGTTTAGACTTTGATTTCCATTTTCTAGCAATTGTTTTTTAGCAGCCACTATAATTAGACTCAGCAAGGCCTTACAGTGTCTAGGCAAGTCCTAGAACTGTTATATATTGTTAATAGAGGAACACTACATATTACTATGAAAGTGAGACTTTCTTGCTCTAATGAAGTATGTTATTCCACTAGATGGCACCAAAGACTGTACATGGACTCTATCAGACCCTCTTAATTTCTTAATAGTATAGTTCAGAGTGAGCAAACATTTAGTCATTTCTGACAATACACATTAATGTAAAAGAAAAAGTAGCTACTTATTCAAGTACTGAATTTACAGCTAAAAGTTATATTTTAGGGATGCAGCCCTGGATGTAACCCTATTGACCCAGGGTAAATTAGTGAGTGGCTAGAGTGCTAGAGAAGCTGACTGGGGGAGGAGTGAGAGACAGTGATAGCTAACATACGCCAAGTAAAGTGTGTGAGGTTGGTTCTTGTGTATAAGCACCACCAGTTGAATAGCAGACAACAGTGCAAGAGCACTGTACTAGGCATAGCATATTTGCATGCCATTGTGTGTGTGTGTGTGTGTGTGTGTGTGTGTGTGTGTGTGTGTGTGTGTGTGTGTATATATGTGTGCTTGTTTGTGTATTTGTGTGTGCGTGAGTATACACCCATACCCCAGTACTACAGGACCTGTCTTGGTGATGTGCAGATTGACCATCTGTGGGCATAGAAATTAGAGCAAACATGAAAGTGCAACCAAATGCAGTTTTTGGTTTACTATCTCTCAGGTTTTGGACTTCCTCTGTCAGCTGACAAGACAGAGAGCTCCAGTTGGACAACTCTTCCTAGAAGAGGATTACCTTCAATAGGGTATTGTTGGGAGTGGCTAAAAGCAAAAAAGAATGGGAGAATAAAAGTGTCACTGGGATTATGATAGAATTAGATGGTCAAAGCTGAGGAAGAAGACCTCCCCTCAATATATTCTACCAGTGATTAAACTGATTTGATACAACATTTTCTTCCATTACTTCTTTATGAAGTAAGTAGAACACCATAGTCTAAACTATTTAATCTATTTAAGACTTTGAACATTTATTTTCAGTAAATATGTTTAAGGTAGCCCATGGTTGTAATTAATGTAATGCTTAGTATAAACTATTTAATTAGCAATGCTTTAAAAATAAACTACAACTATGGAATATGTAAATATTCTCTCAAGTCACAATCTTATGTAAGTTGAAGTAGTGATTTATTAGCACCTTGTATACTGCATGATAATAGTGCAGGTATAGTACATGAATTTGTGTTTGCCCTAGATGTGGGGATGCCAAAGGAGGCATTATACTCAATGATTGGCCCAATATGTGCTGAATTCAGAAGAATGATCACATCCCTGAACCTTAATGCCATACCCTTACTAATAGGCTGTGTAATGAAAAGGGCTTTCTTACAATTGTGGATACATGGTTTTCAAAGGATGGTTTGCTCTCCAAATAGATTTCCATGTTCCTAAATACCAGATTGATTTTCAGGGATGCATTGTCAATGTAACTGTTACAGGAGGACACCAAGCTTGTTGAAGGAAACTATTTTACATTTTATGGCATTTAGTTTTAGTTCATGATTATGACACTAGCTATTTGTTTGGGAAAGGCCCTTTTGAAGGATCTTGGTGTCCTCTGGAGAATTTATGATGGTATCAAGTTGTGGCTGAGATGCCTGAAGGTGAGGAAGCTGAGAATGCATTGGAGGGAGGGAGGATCCTACTTCCTCCCAAACCGATAGCCTGCCTGGATTGCATGAGATGACCCAGCCGCAGCTGGATCAGGTGGTGGAGGTTGTAGTGGAGTAAGAAATAGGCACATTTACAGCTGAATGGAGCAAACCCTATAGGGAACAGCAGATTCACTTGACCAGCCAGCCCCCTACCTTCAGGCTACCAGGGAAAGATGTGGCTCATAACACTGCCCATCTTGATCCATCAAGTGGTGATGGGTCACTGCAATATCTTCTGCGCAAGGAAGAAGGTAACATAGTAGATGTTCATTCTCTACCCTGTGCCAGGCCATGTGTGCTCCTTTCCAATTGTGTCCTGCTCCACACCCTGCATGCTGTCCAACCTGTCCCATCATTGTTTGCTTACCCTCTGTTTGTCTCTGTTCCTTCAATGTGTCCTTATCTTATTGTGTGCACTTCTACCCATTTTTCTATGCTATTTTCTCTCCTTCTCTTTTTCTGCCATTGCTTTCCCCTTTACTCTTCCCACTTATCTCTATAAAACATAAAAAGAAGTCCGTATCCCTCCAGGGGGGTATTTCCTCTCCATCCTGCATACCGCTATACATTGTTCTATGTGCTATCATCTGTTTAATCTTCCACTTTCCCTACTTTCCTGTAGATCCTTTTTGTTTCCTTTTGTTAATGCAGCAGGTGTTTGCATACCTGGACGCAATAATGCTGAGTGCAGCTGCACATAATATATGATTACATACCAGTCTGTGGCACATGGTACTGTCCTGCAAAGGGATGCATTAAAAACATACAGCATAGATGCTACAAGCACTGCTTTATATTCAGGTATAAAAGTCTGAGTTCACATTTTCTATTCTCACAAGATCATGCTATGGACTGCGCAGGAACTCTAAGGATGATGACCTTCACTTTTAGGCATTTAATTTGCATGGCTTTCTCTACCTTCAGAATTTCACAGCATAGATAATTCCACTTAAATATTTTCTGTCTGGCTCTTTTAAATATCCATTATTTATTTATTTGACATTTGTTAACCAGGATAGTCCATCTGAGCAAAAGCCCTTCTTCAGTGGAGGCCCGCAAGGAAAAGCTCCATAGTACAAGTAAGCAAGGAAATTTACAAAATTGAAGATGAATACAGTGAAAAATTTACAATAAAACAGTTAAACAAAAGTAAATCACAGTAAGCTACCCATAAGTGTTGCATAGTTTATTTTAGATATTCAGTGACTCCTGTCACCATGCAGTGTTACTTAGCTGCAAAAGATTTGCACAGAAATGCAGTGATGCAGTATATCCCTATGAATCACAGCCACTGTTTGTAGTGATAATGCATGTGTGAGAACTAAAGCAAGACTCACATACTAGACTAGACAGGTGAAGCTACTATACATAAATTTCATGAATGGTACTATCATACAGTATCGTCTGTCACAGTGCTACATCATAAAGGCTATTGTTGCACCTAGTCAGCTTTACAGGATAAATAAACATCTGACTGATTTTGTAGAGTATTGAACAGTATGCCCTGATGGTAAGTAAAAAAATATATTAAATATATACATACGTGTGTGTGTGTGTATTTATATATATATATATATATATATATATATATATATATATATATATATATATATATATATATCAATGAAGGTGAACTAATACCTGCTAACCCTATCAGACACAGTGTTCCTATATGGCAAGTTATATACATGTAATGTATGCCTAGATGCTAAGTTACTTAAATATATATAAAAATAAGGTGCACCAATACCTGCTAATCCTATCTCCAACAGTATGCTCAGATGCTAACTTATATAAGCATAACAAATGCCCAGATAGTAGGTATATATATATATATCTTACATATATATATAAAAATAAGGTAAACTAATTAATACCTGCTAACCCTGCCCCCATCCCTGACCCTGCCTCTAACCCTTACTCTGCACCTCACTTTCAAAAAATCCTCTCCATAACAGTGATACTTATCTAGATAGTTTGGGTGCGTAACGCGTACCCACATATACACACAAACACACACCAATACACACACACTACACTAAAACAATGTTCTGATTTAACCCTACCCTAACCCTCCTGCAGTTGCACTTCTATCCCCAAATGCTGAAACTTTCAGAATATCTAAAGGTTACTGTCTCAAAACTCACACTCACCCCGCAAATATCTGCAGCTCCATTCATGCAAAATGTTAACATTTCAATGAATGGAACAATCATCCAAAATTCATAGTCATTCACTCCATTAATCAATAGCCAATGCAATGGAGTGAATGACACCCATATCTAACTATCTATTTAATTATCTATCTATTTATCTATCTATATGCACATACATGCATGCGCGCTTTTGTGCATGTATGTATGCGAGTGTGTGCGTATGTGTGGTGTTTATGTAACACACACACATATAAATAGACAGATAGATAGACAGATAGATAGATAGATAGATAGACAGACAGACAGACAGACAGATAGATAGATATGTACTTTTTTTATCTTCACAGGACCTCAACTGATGAATTCTTTCCCTACACTCACTCAACCTATTCATTTCGTGAGACTATATAAGAGCCCAACAGCCAGTTTGTTCTGGTATGTGTGGCCATTGCCATTTCAGCCCAACCATTCCTCAATGGCAAGAGTCAGGTGGTTGGGAGCTGTAGAGCAGTCTCCATATCCTCTTGATGAAGTGTCCCCCCATCTTGACATCTTCCTGAACTTTGCTGCATACTGCCTGTTGCAAGAAGTGTGCCCCTATACTCCAAATCTCTTGGATTCATGCATATGCAGCATAGCAGTGCATGATCTATAGGCTCACATCCCATGGGTGCAACACCCCATGCTCCTGTTACGTATCTCCCAAGTAGTGAAGCAGAGTCACCTCCCTCCCTCCATGATGGGCAAGCTCAGTCCCATCCACTGCTGCCAGCTCCATCAGTGACCCCATACACTTATCGAAGTTGGGTTACATAGGACGCAGTCAGGGATGATCCCTCTTTGCTGTCACAGCTGGCTTTTTCTCAAAGTGAACATTGATTTATTCAGCTATCTCTGCAAAATTCAGGAGAAGCATCTGGGCTGTTCAGGTCTGCCAGGATATAAAAGGTGCTGTATTCTTGACCGAAATTGTTTGGACTGTAAAGTACTGCCTTTCCTATTTAGTATCATGACTTATTATGACTCCTGGTTTCTCCAAAGAGGTTAAAAGAAACAATGGATTTACTTTTGCAACACAGATGCCACAGTTTGACTCTGGGGAACATCTATATCTTTATTGCTAGTATGAGCCAGGGTAAGGATATGGGCTGGATTTGATGCTGTCTTTTAAAGGCAAGGTTGCTGAGGACCGACAGAAATGTAGAGCTGAAAACGGTCTAGGGGAAAGGAGAGCAGGTGAGTCCCATCCAGATGACTGAATGCAAGGCTGAAAATGTGTTAATGAACTGCCTGAAATTTCTATAGTAGTAGTAGTGGCTCTTCTCTGACTGAAGGCAGCAGATATAGAGAAGCTATCATTGATGCTACTTACCATAATACTAGCTACTACAATATGTGAGGTGCAGATACAATCATACAATCAAATATGTTTTCTCAGGTGCACTTTTTGTTATTCCTATATGTAGCACAATTAGGTTTGCCAATCAAAACAGCTGTATGCTGGGATGTGAAGAAGGATCTGGGAAAAATTTCAAATCAGTACTGAAATCTCCCTTGTCACAGTTCGTTTGTAGTGCTGGATGTAAGTCAATAAATTACTTTTCAGTTTTATTAGTAGAAGAGTCTGGGCAACATATAGGCAAGCTAGGTAAAATTTCAGTGATGTATTTATTCCTAATGAAAGGAAGATGGACTATGTTTATGATGAGTTTGAAGGCTGGAATGTCAGAAATTAGAATTGTTCTGAAAGAACAGAAAAACAAAAGCATTTTGTCCTGAATTATTTCTTGACTGATTTACTTATTTGTTTGTTTTCATTTATTTACCAGGAAAGTCTGAATGGGCTGAAGCCCCTTTTCAGTGGAGGCCCGCAGAGAAAAGGAGCGCAGACAAACAATAAGAAGCAACAAAAGCTGTTTTTTTTTTTGTCTGTTGATACACATGTAGATCTGCTTTAACAATAAAGTGCTTTCTAAGTTGCAGCAGTATGTTTGAGATCCACAAAAAGCTGGGCTGGCTCACATGATACCTTTTCAGCCTGAATTTTCTGCTGTCCACATATCTGATTTGATAAACTACAGGACACTTTTTTTGTCTGCTCTATCAGATATCTATTAACTTTCACTGTATGTTTTTGATTAATTTATTGAAAAATACTTGTGCCCTTTTTGGGTCTTTTCCCAAATTGTGACTACATAGTTATTGATAGTTCTGCTATATTTTTACCATGCATGTTTGATAATGGCTTACCTGCTAAGTGCTTGAAAATCTATCTTCTAAGATTTAGATAAGCTCACCTGCTTCTTTTCATGATGTCAAATAAATTAGTTGAGGATGAGTTATTCCAAACATATTCTTCAATAACAAATGAAGCAGTGACCTAATTTTTTATTACTGATTTTAACAAATATTGCTAGCATGGTTTTCACTGATCCATTTAATGTTTTCAAATTAAACAAAGAAATGTGTTTAGAAGGGACTATGCACTTTTTTGTACATTGCCAAAGATTGTATCATATGCATGCCTTCATGAGATCTCAAATAAAAGTATATCCCCAGTCAAAACAGTTGTAAAAGGTCATTTTCAGTGTACAACACAAAAGTGAAAGTACTATTTTGCCAATGTAAGGCAAAAAAGGTCAGTGAAATTGGTTTTGTAAACTGAACCATGGCTCTTCTCTTTTCCATGGTGTAAACTGTTCCTGTCTTGAACATAGTGAAAAATTATTTGTGCAACATACCAAGAAGTTTTCAATATGTATTTCAAAAGCCTTCATTCAGTCAGGCCTTTAAACCAAAATGGATGATGATGTCAATGTCCTTTTTGCCTTCTGCAAGCAGGTTTGACTTTGCAATACTAATACAAAATGATCCACTGGTTTGATATATTGAATCAATCGAGTCTGATTGAATGTGCCATAAGCCATACTGCTTCTTTTGGTCTGTTAAAAAAGAGGGTTATACAATTTTCAACTACTAATGTATCATCATGGATATCACAAAAAAGTTGTCCTCACTTCCATAATACATTATTTTTACAACTAATCATACTTAATGCCTCATTTGGGGTTTGATATCTGGAGTGCAACTAGTGCCAACTGAGACTTTTGGCAAGTGGTAGCTTTCCCTTTTTCTCCAAGTTTGAAGTTGGCCTGTTCATTTGCCATTTATCAAACAGTATCTTGACTTGCCCATTGTGTGGCTAGCCTATGAGCAGCTTCATTCTGTTGCATAAATAGTTACATTTGCTAGTTATGAGTACATGACGTAGAAACAGCTACCCAACATCCAAATTAGTTAATGTATATCAGCAATTATCAATATTTGATAGGTGTGCTAGTGAGTCAGTTATTAAAATTTGATTCCCAAAAAGGTTAACTGTTCTATAAGAGACATCACAATTCCAATATTATTTTATAAGAAGGATGGTTACCATGTCTTTTGTGGTGACTAACAGTAATTTTTGTATAAGCTGCTACTGCCAGTTGTGCATATTGTGACAGTTTTACTAATTATTTTCATTTGACCACAGTGTGGCAAAGCCAGAATAGTGAAAACATCCCAGGCTGCATCCTACATGAACTCACGCAGGAACTTGCAGCACCATTAGGCACCCTATTCAACCAAAGCTTGAGTACCAGCTTCATCCCAACCGAGTGGAGGAGAGTCACTGTGATCCCTCTGCACAAAGGTGGAGCATCCACTGATCCAGGAAATTATAGACCCGTCAGCCTAATTAGCCTGATCTGCAAGACTATGACGCGGATTATCATGGACCTCATTAACAAGGACATTGTCAACCTCCAATCACTTGATCCCACACAGTTTGTTTTTTTCAAGGGGAAGTCATGCCTGTTAAATTTGGTTGACTTCTTTGAGGCAGTCACCAAAGCCATAGACGAGGGGAGGACAATGCACACTGCCTGCCATGTCCTAACCAAAGCCTTCGATACTACCTCCTACTCCGGTATAATAGATAAACTCTCTCAACTAGGCATCAATCTGTATGTTACCAGATGGCTAGTAAACTGGCTCACTGATAGAACCCATCTAGTCCAAATAGGGGCAGCTACCTTAGCTTAAGCAGTTGACTCATAATGAGGGATGTACCCCAGGGATCGGTCTTGGGACCTTTGTTGTTGGGGATATACTTTTTGGAGGTGCAGGCCAAAACCAGTGGGCTATGACTGATCAGGTTTGCAGATGACTGCAAGCTGGGTGCTGTCATCAATTCCCCTAGTGATGTGGACATCCTCCAAGATGGTCTCACCTGAACAAATGAGTGGTGCCAGAAATGATGGCCTCAAACCGAATGCCAAAAAATGCATCATCATCCCCTTTGGGAAGAATGACGTCCCCACAAATTATCACATTAATAGCAAGGTCCTAAACATGCAATCAGTTGTGAGGGACTTGGGCACCCAGGTTGATAGCAAACTGACTTTTGACCATCATATTGTCTCCATTGTACGGAAAGCTTTCTACATGTCCACCTCATTTGTAAGGGTATCTCATTCAGGGACAAGGTAGTCATAACATCCTTGTATTCTTCTGTTATAAGACCCTTTATTGAGTACAATGCCCATTTTGGCACATACCTCACAAAGCAGATGTAGCAGCTGGAGAGTTTCACAGAGGTATCTAACCAGGAGAATCTAGGGCCTCAAACATCTACCCTACACAGATAGGCTAAAGGCCCTGTCCCTCTACTCAGTCTCCTACAGACTCCTCAGAGGTGGCCTCTGTCTGGCATACAAAACAATCTCAGACCCTGCCTTGATGGGACTGCTGCATATCTACAAGTCAAGCTCAACTCGAGTAACCCTCACGTGCAACCTCAACCTGGTCTGTGACATCAATAGGACTTGTTGGTGGGACAGATTGTTCTCCCAGAGAGTCTCTCTTCTGTGGTATAGATGCCTGCTCCACGTCAAGCAGAGTACCTCATTAACCTTTTTTAAGCACAACCTGGATTACTGGATGGGGAACAGAAAATACATCCCTGGGATTCCATCTGTGTCCCTGCTGGACAGGGGCATCAGGTGCTGACTTGTCAGAACATGGGCTAAATTCTTGGCTAGACTTGTAAGGGCTTCAGGGCCAATAGTCTAGTAACGTCCTATGATTCCTATGGTCCTATGAAAAAAGACTGTAAACTCTGCTTGGAAATCTCCCTTTGACAGAAAGCTGAACCATCTCTTATAGTTATTTTTTCACCTTAGAGTTAGGTGTAAGAATCTATAATGCATGGTAAAAGGGTCCAAAACTGATAAGCTAGTGAGGTGCCTGTGTAAAATGTTTGTTTTCATCTAGAAAAGCAAACCATGTGCTAATGATAATGTACTTGTGATGGCTATTTCCTTTAAAAATCAAACAACAAATGTATTAAGCAAGCAATAGTTTTGTGTCTTTTATTATTATTTTATTTTATGCTGGAACATAAAATTTTCTCAGGCAGCTATATACATCGTATTTATAACTACAATCTGATATGCTAATGTGTACTCCTTATCTCTGTCCCACAATCGCTGGGTATGAATTGTATATTTGTGTTTACCTTACAGTCACCAAGTAGAACACATATCTTGCTGTTCAGACATTTAAGCGACCTAACCATCCATCTGTTGTCAAAGTGTAATATATATATATTATGCTATTTCTCTTGTTTTGTTTGGATTATTTTATCAGGCAAGATGTATCAATGTTCAAAGATTAGTTGTCAGTGTATAAATACTATGTATATGATGTTCTTCAACTGTTCCTCAATTGTTACTGATTCATGTACCTGTTTTCATCAGTACCATAGTGTTCCCTGTATATCTGTATATGGAAACTCATTTTTTTTTATGCAGGAATGTAAGTTCTTGTATGCAAACATTATATTTACATTGTAGACATTTTTAGTAAATCTACTATGTATGAAGCTTTTCTCTCCAGACCTCCACTGTAAATAGGCAACGTGTAGCTAGGCATCCTTTCACAAGTAGAGATAAATAAGCAATGGATTGTTCTATACTCTTCTAATGTCAGAGCTGATGTCAGGGGTCTTTGGCTCAAAATGTTTGCTGATGACTGCAAACTTAGAGCCATCATAAACTATCTTGAGGGCTCCCATATCCTACAAGAACTAACATATACAAACAAATGATGTTATGACCATGGTTTCAAGCTAAATTCCAAAAAGTGTATTACCAGATCAGGAGAACCCATGTTTCTACCACATTAACAGTTCCCTCCTCACAGCAGTTACAGCCCCTAAAAGACCAGGGCATGCTTGTTGACAATACGCTCTCTTTGATTATCATGTACCCACAATCATTAGCGTATCCATCTACCTAACACAGCTGATTACCAAAGATATATTGTCTAGGTTCAAAGATGTAACCATATCTCTCCACTCCTCTCTTATTAGGCCCATAATTGAATATGATATTCCCTTTGGCATGTATCTATCTAGACACAATGACCTAACTTCAGTGGTATAGTTACCTCTTTTTGTGCCCTTTTCTGTCCCCTGATCTGACACCCCATCAACAATTGACGAGCAAAAAAGTACCTCTCCCTAGACTTTAGAAGGAAAAAAAGAGCTTTTCTCTCCTTTTACACTGTAGAAAACTGCTTGCATAAAAAAACTGTTAATGACATACACGGAGTGCCACAGTGCTTCAGTTCCGACCACAAATGTAATACTGGCATTATGCACTGAAGACATGCAGTGCTAAAGGGGTTTATCTCTCACCACAAGGGCAATACAGTGAAGACTGATCGAAATTTGCCAGTCACATCACATTTGCCCCATACTAGCTATGCCTGTGCCTAGCTTGAAAGAACCCAACATTTCCTCACAAAGGAAATCAAGATCCTTAGGTTTGTTACTTATATAGAATAACTTAAATCTCTTTTTCTCTCTTCCCTATGTCATTCAAGCTTATTCAGGTTAACAAACATGAAAAACTATTAAAACAACAAAACACGGCAATTAACAGCACCCAAATTTACTGTAAGCAATTTATTAAAAAAACTCTAGCGCCTTGGCAGAAAATGCCTTCAAAAGAGTTAAAAGCATACTGACACATCAACCTTTTATATATCATACTTAAATACATAAGTATATTCCATTAAACAATTAATTAATTAAATTATATTAAAACCTTCCAATTGCAATCTAAATCCATACCAGTAGGAGCCAGGGTACCATATTTAAGAATAAAAATAACCTGTTTATATAAGAACTTCTTTACTTCCATATAAACACCTTTTTCTCAATCTTTTCTAAAATCGAACCCTGCAAACCTTCTGGATGACCATTATGACACTGCATAAAATGGTTTGCTACAGGGCTTTCAAGTTTACCATTTCTTATATCCCTAGCATGTTCCTGCAACCTTAACTTAAAAGCCCTCTTGCTTTCTCCAATATAGAACATATTACAAGGACACTTTAGAGCATACACAATATGTTCTGTATCACAACAAAATCTGCCTTGTACATTAAAATGTTGTCCATTAATTCTATCAAAATATTTAACTATAAACTTACATAGTATACATTTAACACAAGGGAATGTGCCCATCTGTATAGGAGCTTTATTTATTTTATTAATCGGGACCGAAAATTACAATTAACTATTTTATCTTTTATACTTCTTCCTCTTTGAAAGGAGAACAGGGGAAACCTATGTAAATTGGAAAATTCCTTAAATTTAAAAAGTTAGCCCCAGTAATATCTTATAGCTTTCACAACCTGCTCACTTAAAAGGTCATAAGTAGTGACCACATAAATCTTTTGTTCCTGCTCAGCTCTTACTCTCTTTTCTTCGTAGCCCCTAGAACTCATTCTAACATTGCCTTTTATTACCTTTTTTAGGGAAGCCATTACTGTTTCCTTGTTATATCTTCTCTCAATAAACATTTTTGCAGTTTTCTTTAATTCTTTTTCCAATTCCTCATTTTCATTATATAATCTTTTAACCCGTACTAATTCACCATATGGGAGTGACTTTATTAAGTAAGGTGGATGGCAGCTGCACCCTTCTAAAAAATGGGTCCTATCTTGAAACTTCCTGTGTATCCTAGTTTTAATTCCTCCATTTATTACTCCCTCTAAACAAACTTCCAAAAATACAACCTGGCGTCCATACTGAGTGTCATATTGTAAATCAAACCTATTTTTTTGCAAATCTTTAACAAATTGCTCAACTTTTTCATGACCACCCCTACATATAAAAAAAGATCATCTATGTATCTATAATACTTCATAACCTGTCTCTTAACAAAATTATTAGTATATATACATTCAAATTCAAATAGACCCATCATAACATTTGCATATAAGGGGGCAAATGGTGCCCCTATAGCTGTTCTTTGCAATTGATGATACAATTCTCCATTAAACTCAGAATAATTATGCCTCAAGCTAAAATCAATTCATTCAATTATATACTAGGCAGCTGGACTATTTCCTAAAGCAAACTCCAAGGCTTCAATTCCAAATTCATGTTTTATACTTGTATATAAACTTTTTACATCAATCACAAGCCAATACATATCTGCCTCCCATTTTAAGTTAATTAACTTATTCAAAAAAATCAAACATATCTCTGACATATGATAATTATATTTTAAATATAGGCAATAAATAATTATGTAAAAAAAAAAATTCAATTTTATTAAAAAACAAATTTTATGCTGATACTATTGGTTGACCTAGAGGGTCACAAGTATTTTTTATGTACTTTAGGAAGACAGTAGAGGGTGGCCATCACACATTCCTCTACATTAAATTTTCTATTAATATCATCTTCTGAAAAATAGCCTAATCTCCAGCCCTTAGTTAGCAATTCCTGATATTTTAATATTGCCCCTTTGTATTGCTCCATATTACTTTTCCCATAAACTGTGGTATTATTTAAATGTTCGTAACACATCTTAAGATATTGCTTAAAATGTAACATCACAATTTTATTGCCTTTATCGGATAGCTTGAATATTATTTCATCATTGTCAGGCAAACTTTGTAGGGCTTTCCATTCCTGTTAGTTAAATTGTATTCTGTTTCATATATATTTCTTGTAAAATCATTAAACACTGACTCAACTGCAAAATTCAGCATCAAAGAAAACTGCTGTACCCCTTCATGTACAAAAGGTGAAATAAACTGCATTTTATAAGACACACTACTGGTATCAAATCAACAATATGCATTAGACATTTAATTTTCGTCAATATCAGAAACACATGAATAAAAACTTTGTTCTGTTTCATTCAACTCATTTAAACATTGATTATCCAAAACAGCTGGACTATTTTCTTTACTAAAAAAATTCAACAAATGTAATTTCCTGACAAGACAAAAAAAATGTCTTTACAGTGGGAATAAACTTCAGACTGCAGTTCAGTACTGCTGTTTCATAATCATTCAAAGGATACCCTGATAGATAATGTAACCATCATTTACATTATTAGGCAGACAATCATTAACAATGACAGAATGATTAGCTACAGTCACATGATTAACTCTGTTTAATTCTCTTGTGCCTTTGTTGCTGCTGGTGTGAATGTTGTTGCTGTCCCTCTTTGTAGTTACCATTGTTCGGCTCATATGAATTCCTCAATCATTTTTTTCCATATCCATCCAGTCTCTTTCCTTTCTGAAAAGTTTGCTGCATATTATTCGGGTCCAGGGCCAGTGGTAATGCTGGATATGCAGCATCATCACTTTCCCATTCAGATTATCCTTCTGTGTATTCTGAAGTTCCTCATGAATCTTCATGCTGCCTCAGACTATCTTCCTGTTCCTGGAACCAGATGTTTCTACATTGCTTGCTCTTATTGGTTCTCCATAAGTAGGCAGAACCATTGCTATAGTCTTTCAAATCCCTTAGCAATTTATTTTTCTTAACAAACAACAATTGTCTTTTTAATTCCAAAAGTTTAGCATTAATGTCACTCAAGCACTGTTCAAGTCATGCAGCACTAATAGTAGCTGACAAGGATTCACAAAGTAACGAAATCTCCTCTTTCAGTTTCTGTTGTTTCATTAAGTCCAGTTCTGTTAAAATATTCACCCAATCAATAGAACATTGATGGACTGCATCTACTCATTTCATTTGAAATTGTTTGTCATTTTCATCATTGGAGTCAAATGGAATAGATGGGCTTTTAAAAGCCCTCATACCACTGGGAGTAATATCAAGTTCCAGATATTGTTGTAAACTTAAAACATTGAAATGTACTGATATTTCCTTACTCATTAACTGCTCTAGTTTGTCATATAGTTATTGCATCTCTGCAGACAAAAAAAAAAAAAACACCTGCAGATTGCCCAGTGGAGGTAAACAGATTAGTAGTTCTTCTCTTACATTCTTTTTGGATGATTTTCTCACAATGTTTAATTGGATTGTCTCCTCCCTGGGTTACCGCACCTAGATCCATAGCTTTCTCACCCGTTTGTACAGTGTACTGCTCAATCATGTGCTGTGTAACATCATTCAACTCTTTCCTGAAAATTCTAGGCAAATTATAAGATGGGTCACTGGGCATAACAAACCAAGACTACCAAACATGAAAAACTATTAAAATAACAAAATATGGCAACGAACAGCGCCCAAATATACTGTAACCAATTTATTAAAAAAACTCTTGTGCCTCGGCAGAAAATGCCTTCAAAGGAGTTAAAAGCATGCTAACACATCAACCTTTTATATATCATACTTAAATGCATAATTGCATTCCATTAAACAATTAATCAATTAAATTATATTAAAACCTTCCAATTACAATCTAAATTTGTACCAGTAGGGGTCAGGGTACCATATCTAAGAATAAAAATAGCCTCTTTATATAAGAGCTTCTTCTTCACTTCCATGTAAGTACCCTTTTCTCAATCTTTTCTAAAATCGTACCCTTCAAACCCTCTGGATTACCATTATGAAACTGCATAAAATGTTTTGTTACAGGGCTTTCGGGTTTATCATTTCTTATATCCCTAACATGATCTTGCAACCTTAACTTGAAAGCCCCTTGCTCTCTCTCCAATATAGAATATATTACAAGGACACATTAGAGCATACACAAGACATTCTGTATCACAACAAAATCTGTCATGTACATTAAAATTTTATCCATTATTTATTTTATTTTACATTTGTTAACCAGGATAGTCCGTCTGGGTATAACCCATTTATAGTGGAGGCCTGGGGAGAAAAGCTCCATAAAAAACAGTACTTACATAGGCAATAAAATAAAAGGAACAAATACAGTAATATTTTGAAGTAAGTATAAATATACATTAACATCATTAGATCTAACATTGAATCTATAGGATACAAAATAATATACATTGATACAAAAGTAGCATCAAATTGTTAGGAAGGAAAAGTTATTTCATAGAGGGTAAATTGAGAGAAAGTGAAGGTTATTAGTCAGGATTAGTTAGAAAGTAGGGGGTTAAAGACAGTGGAAATGGCATACAGGGAAGAGATTACCCTGGGTTGATACAGGAGCAGATCCAGTGGTTATGTAAGTAGTCCTTTAGTTTTTTCTTGAATTGAGTTATCTCAGTGACATTTAATATATGTTGGGGGATAGAGTTCCAGATTTTAGAGATACGGTGAGAATAGAGGGAATCGCCAGCCCTGTTGTTACTTTCGGAGATTTGCAGGAGAGTTTTATGTGTAGATCATAGGAGACTTGTGTTATTATAGGGCTTGAATAAGTGATGTAATGCTGGGATTCTGTCAGGCTGATTTACTAAGTGATGGGTAAAAATGAGTAGAGTATAGGTTAGGTAATGGGAGAGTTCTAACCAGTTTAATTGTTGTAGGGAGGAGCAGTGCTGTGACCTGTGAGGGGAGTCAGTGGTGAATTTGGCTATTTTAATAGGATTCAAGTTTGGAAAGTTCAGTTTTGCTAAGTGTAATAAAGATGGGAGAGGCATAGAATAGAGAAAAAAGAAGATGAGCCCTTGTAATGTCTAATCTGGACTGATTTGTAAGAAATGGTTTGATGCGGTAGAGAGAGCCAAGTTTGATATGAGATTTTTTTTGATAGATTGAGATAGATGAATATCGAATTTCAATTTGTTATCAATGATAACATCTAGTAACTTAGTTTGTGAGGTGGTGTTTATGATTGCATTGTTAGAAGAAAGCATTTATTATTAGAAAGTATGTGTTAGAGGAAAGCATTAATTTTAACAAAAAGGCTTACAGTATATTTGGGTACTGTTCATTGTTCAGATTAACCTTTGCCTGGACTAAAAGGGTTCATATGACCTGTTGTGAGTGATATCATACATGTTCGTAAAACCTGCAACACTTTAAAACTCGTACAGTAAACTCTCAGTTAACCGACACCCATGGGGATTGGTAGATGCTGGATAACTGTAGTTTCTGGTTGCTTGAGAGTTACTATTAAAAATAGGCCTGACTAATACTGTACCCTATACTATTTGTTTGGTTTG
Source organism: Protopterus annectens (assembly GCF_019279795.1). Classification (NCBI taxonomy): domain Eukaryota; kingdom Metazoa; phylum Chordata; order Ceratodontiformes; family Protopteridae; genus Protopterus; species Protopterus annectens. The sequence goes on along the minus strand of NC_056735.1, from coordinate 1,687,025,979 downwards.
ACCTGTTCTCAGGTTGGGGAGAGAGGGAATTTATTCCTATCTTCCTTTTTAAAAGTCTAAAAGTCTAAAACATAAGGTATGTTTCTGTGTGTGTGTGTGTGTGTGTGGGGGGGGGGGGGGGGGCACAGAAAGTGCAAGACATGAAAATTGCACCGTACTTCTTCAATTTTTTTTTCTGGTTGCTTGAGTTCCAGTTAACTGAGAGTTTACTATACAACTTTTACTACAACATAAGCACAACCTGCTGGCATGCTAGATACCTTGCCCAAATAATGTCTCTTTTCTGGGACAGACACACATTTCATCTTAATTAGTAGCACTTTCACTCCTTCAAACACAACCTGGACAAATGGATGAACAGCTGCAAATACATCCCTGACTGGGCCTCACAATCTCTCATGGAAAAGGGTAGCAAGTACTGGAAATTACAGTGGCTAGTCTACAAATAATCAGCATGATCAACTGCCTAGTAATACCCCATGAACCTTTATGAACCTATGTGTCAGTCCCATACTCTCCATTTTGATATACCACATACAAGCTAATGTCTACTGCAGTGGGGAGCACAGGAATCTCTCTCACTCAAGCTCTTATGTAGAGTAACAGAACCCAGAGTGAGTGGCTTGGATAGTGTGTCCACCCCTCTCTCTCTATTTTTCATTGGGTTGATCACCACCTACACAGACGTTCTCATGCTCATAAGGAAAAGTTTGGGCTGGCTTCAAGCCTCAGTCCCATACCATCTGAATGCTTTGTGGGGTACCTAAAGAAGAAGCTTGAGGAGCCCTGAGTAATTCCCCACATGGAGCGAGTAATTAAGGATGCTGTTTTAAAAAGGTTGGAGATATCCCAGTGCTGTCTTGTTGGCCATCAAAAATATGGATGCCCTTTACAAGACCTTTCCTGAGTGGGTAAATCTTCTTACAAACTGTGCTTGTGCTGATTCCAATGCACTCTCTTTGGTTTAGCATAGGTTCTAGAGATAAGAGCACTTTGTCACCTGACAAAGAGTCCAAACCTCTGGAGACATGTAATAAGAGTGTGTACTCCTCTGCTACATCGAGACTTATGGCCTCAACTATCCATCTCACTTGTCCAAGTCTCAGCTCTATATGATTAAAACTGACTGGAATAGCTTGAGAACCTTTGTGAGTCTGGGCTGAAAAGGGACCTTCTTGGATTTCGGTCTTCAGATTTTAAAGTGGATTCCTATGTTGTCCACTAGAAATTTGACTGTTCAAACACTTTTGTTAGAGTCAAAGCTCTATGAATGTGTCTACACAGAAGAGAATACCTGAGGTTATTTACTTTTATGGACGAACTCAGAAACAAGATACTACAAGTTCACTTTTAGGGGAAGTGTTTTTTGCCTATTCGACTCAGGACATGGTCAATGACTTGCTGAGGATGAAGCAGGCTTTCACCCCTATGGAGTGTCTATAACACCTTTTTTTTAACTCTTAAGTTGCACTACACAGTCTTGTCCTTCCTGGTCCCAGCTAAGTCTTCCAAGAAGATTATCCCCAATGACAAGTTTACCACAGTTCTGATTCTGGTACATGGGTGCCCATGGGAGGTTCCCTGAGTTTGTCTCAATTTAGACACCCACTGCAAAGGATCTGTGGGTTCTAGAGATAATACTTCTCTATCTTGTCCTGGAACTTATGTACTTTTCACAAAAACAACTTCAGTGGTAGATCAGTCTGGCTCAGCAGAGCTGTTTGGATAAGTGCATACTGTACTATTAAAAGGGACTGTACAGACTGTCTCACTTTTGGAGCAAGAGCAATGCCTTACAACCATACTGAGTCATTATCTGTGTCAATTTATTGCACTGGTTTATGCATATGCAAGCTAATACTGAAAAATTATATGGTGCTGCTTACTGTGATGGATTTGAAGTCTTCTTAAGACACTCAGTCTTGCTGGCTGGATTCTGCTGAAATCAAAGAAAACACATTAAGAGACAAAGCCTTTAGTCTTCTTTTGATACAAGTTAAAATGCAATTTTACATAGTTAATACAATAATATAAAAGTATTACTACCGAAACTGAATGTATCTAACAACTTTTTCTTTTACAGACCATTCTGTGAAAATATTTTATCAATTAGGAGCTGTGTCTGCTTTAGTTTAACTTGATTAATTTATTTTTTTGCAATTACAGAATTTAATTTATGACTTAGAACTGTTCCATTAACTCTTTGCAACTGCTGAATTAACTATAAGAGACAAGAACCATGTGCTACTGCAAGCATTTATACACTGCTGAAAATATACAGTTTCAATGTAATTTTAACCATAACATTTCTAAACTGCCTATACACTTTAGTTGACAGTGAAGTATACACTGAAGAATGCTATTTACATATTAGTCCATTAGATGTATAAATACAATATTTAATTTTTCCTTAGCTGGGGTAACCAATACTAGTACAGATAAAATGATGGTCCAAAAACCAGTAATAAGACTCCAACTTAAAATCAGTGATAATATTACAACTTGGCAAATTACTTTTGAACTTATTACAATGTATCCTGTACAGTATGTAGTCATACAGACTGTTTGCTATTCATGCATTTCAATCTAGTAGGTATCCTGGACCCATTTTTTTCTCTACACATATTCATTGCTAGACATTAATTTCATTTGTACTGAATTCTTCTGCATTTCTACATGCAAAGACTATCATTTGTACTGAAATCTTCTGCATTTGTACATACAAAGACTATAAAGTACATTTAGTTTAATCTTACAAATTTTATAACATTAATATTAAGCAAAATCTTATAAAATGTTTATGTCTCTTTGGAAATATCTAGTGGAACTGGCACCAAAGGCATATGTCCTCTTATTTTAAACTACATACTCAATTAAAATTATTCGTGCTTTTTTATACCAACATTGTTTTGCCAAAAACATATTAAAAATAGTGACCAATCTTGTTCAAATGTTTTACATATCTTTACTTTCTCTTGTATAGCTGTAATAAAGCAATTTTAAGCCATCTCTTGTTTTTAAACCATCTCTTGTATAGATTTACAGTTTAACAGGTTGTAAATACAAATTAATATTAAACAATACAATAATAACCATTATGATAGATATTAACAACTTATAAAATATCTTATACTGTCAGGTTTAATCCAGTTTACCAGTATTTTTAATACACTAATACCTGTTTTTCCCTCCCTCTAAAAAGAGTATTGTCAAGAAGGAATGAGATATTTCTTCCTGTAGCTTTATTTTAGACCCTTGTGCAGTACTGCTTATACAATCAGTGTAAAACTGAGAAAGTGTCCCTCGCCCTGTAGTATACTACAGTATTGTTTATTTGCTTTAGAGTGTACACCAGCCCAATACTTTGGCCACACATCTGCTTCACTAGGCTATCAAACTATAAACCCCTGTCTGATTTGATCATTTTTATAAAGCTTTTGCTGTTTATTACCACTAGTAGGCATTTACACCCTTCTGCACAATTGATTTGAACTGTATGTATACTATAGCCCATTTGCTGGCTGTACTTGATGCAACTGAGGTTTTTTTTTTCTTTTAACCTTTACTTGCAAACAGATTATCAGTGACATATATGCACAGTTGTGACATTTTATTATAATTACCAAATAGTGTTGCCTGTAAACATTTTAACAATTATGTTTTAATAACAATAATGTTTTAGAAAAACTCAAGCTACTTGTCTGGCAATCAGTCTTGTTGTTTATCTTATCTTTCCAACATTTCCTGTAACTATTCATCTAGTCTAGGAAGGTCTGAGCTCACATTTTATACTCTATAAACTATAGTTAATTCTTTTGGCATTTTTTCTTTAATTTGATTGTGATTGGCATAACTATGCATTTATACTACATAAATAGACATTATTTTACAATTAGCTTACATGGATTTCAGTATTTTTATTATTTATTTATCTATTTAACTGTCTTGCCATTCATTTTACAAAAAATAATACCATCATCATCACCATGGATCTTTGTATAAGAACATCTGTTCTTGTGCCAATGCTGATAACAGTGTCATAAACATGTCCTGTGTCCATTCTTTTTATATGCAGAAAAACATGTTTTTAAGGAAAACACATTGTTACAGTGTTCTTTAAAAGCAGATTTTGCACTTGCATACATCCTGTTTTTAAGTCTGTAAGGGAAAAATGTCCATTTAGCAGATTCCTTATTTTCCAAGTATGGGTGCTGATCACATATTACTAAACTCTGTTTCTGCATTTAAACAAGCTTTATTTTATACCTTATTTATGCTACATATGTGTAACAAAATTACTTTCAAACTTAAAACACGGTTGAGCATAATCTTACAATTCCTTGTTTTTATTTTAATGTACTCAAAACACTTTTATTATTGTTTATGATTATTATTTGGCCTGGAGCAATGTATGTATATATTTATTAATATTTTGTATTTTGATTTAGTTGTTGCTCAAAAATTTATATAAATTGGTATTTATGCCTTATAGCTAATGACATGATGGCACATTTTTGCTAGTATATATGAAGTGATTTGTATTAGCATTTTTAAAACACAATATTAATTAGAAAAGCTTTAAATAGATACATAGGCATTATAACTGCATTATTTTATACTACAGTTTAGTAATGGGTGGAGTTAATCTGTGTCATATATTAATATTAATTAAGGCACCCATTACGGTATATTATAAGTTCAATAAGGCAGATATATAGGCACTTTTAGGATTTTATAGCTTAGCCATAGTTTTTTACATAGTAATATATATTCCATTTTATAAACTGTATATATATTTTTATGAAATGCTTATAGTAAAGGGGTTTATATAATATGATTAGCATTGTACATGATCGTACTTTTAGAATTTATGTAAATGCATTTTTGTTGTTGGATTAATTTAGATACTCAATGATAGGAAGTGATGTCATTAAATTTAGGAGTATATAAGGATCTTTAAAAAAATATGTAATTATTTATGGCCTGAAGAAGCCTACGGGTGAAAGCGCTTGCCTTTCTGACTGTTTTTGAATAAAACCAGTTTTATGCACATCTGCTGACTAGTCTTTGTCGTGGTGCATCACAGGTGAAGTGAATACTGCCTTTGTTTCATTTCATTTGTATTCTGTGGATTTTTACCTATTGGAACTATTTGCTGCTGTATGGACTGCTGAATTGTGCTAGGGGGAGAATCGCTTGGTAAGGATAAGCGAGCTTTCATTTATGCACCAGCACTATTTAAATTTGGCACCATTTGGGTGCCGTTCTGCCGCATAGCTTCATTACTATTTACATTATTTTAACTGAATCTAAGAAGGAAGCAATTTAGCTGCCAATATTTGTTTATTTATTTTAACAATTATGTTTTAATAACAATAATGTTTTAGAAAAACTCAAGCTACTTGTCTGGCAATCAGTCTTGTTGTTTATCTTATCTTTCCAACATTTCCTGTAACTATTCATCTAGTCTAGGAAGGTCTGAGCTCACATTTTATACTCTATAAACTATAATTAATTCTTTTGGCATTTTTCCTTTAATTTGATTGTGATTGGCATAACTATGCATTTATACTACATAAATAGACACTATTTTACAATTAGCTTACATGGATTTCAGTATTTTTATTATTTATTTATCTATTTAACTGTCTTGCCATTAATTTTACAAAAAATAATACCATCATCATCACCATAGATCTTTGTATAAGAACATCTGTTCTTGTGCCAATGCTGATAACAGTGTCATAAACGTATCCTGTGTCCATTCTTTTTATATGCAGAAAAACATGTTTTTAAGGAAAACACATTGTTACAGTGTTCTTTAAAAGCAGATTTTGCACTTGCATACATCCTGTTTTTAAGTCTGTAAGGGAAAAATGTCCATTTAGCAGATTCCTTATTTTCCAAGTATGGGTGCTAATCACGTATTACTAAACTCTGTTTCTGCATTTAAACAAGCTTTATTTTATACCTTATTTATGCTACATATTTGTAACAAAATTACTTTCAAACTTAAAACACTGTTGAGCATAATCTTACAATTCCTTCTTTTTATTTTAATGTACTCAAAACACTTTATACTGATATGTATTTTTGATCACATTATATAGAAAACACATTAAGAAACAAAACCTTTAGTCTTCTTTTGATACAAGTCAAAATGCAATTTTACATAGTTAATTGAATAATATAAAAGTATTACTACCAAAACTGAATGTATCTAACAACCTTTTCTTTTACAGACCATTCTGTAAAAGTATTTTATCAATTATGAGCTGTGTTTGCTTTAGTTTAACTTGATTATTTTTTTTTGCAAGTACAGAATTTAATTTATGACTTAAATCTGTTACATTAACTCTTTGCAACTGTTGAATTAACTATAAGAGACAAGAACCATGTGCTACTGCAATAATTTATACACTGCTGAAAATATACAGTTTCAATGTTATTTTAACCATAACATTTCTAAACTGCCTATACACTTTAGTTGACAGTGAAGTGTACACTGAAGAATGCTATTTACATATTAGTCCATTAGATGTATAAATACAATATTTAATTTTTCCTTAACTGGGGTAACCAATACTAGTACAGATAAAATGATGGTCCAAAAAACAGTAATAAGACTCCAACTTAAAATCAGTGATAATATTAAAACTTGACAAATTACTTTTGAACTTATTACAATGTATCCTGTACAGTGTGTATTTATACAGACTTGTTTGTTATTCATGCATTTCAATCTAGTAGGTATCCTGGACCCATTTTTTTCTCTACACATATTAATTGCTAGACATTAATTTCATTTGTACTGAATTCTGCATTTGTACATACAAAGACTATAAAGTACATTTAGTTTAATCTTACAAATTTAATAACATTAATATTAAGCAAAATCTTGGAAAATGTTTATGTCTCTTTAGAAATATCTAGTGGAACTGGCACCAAAGGCGTATGTCCTGTTATTTTAAACTACATACTCAACAATTAAAAATATGCATGCTTTTTTATACCAACATTGTTTTGCCAAAAACATATTAAAATAGTGACCAATCTTGTTCAATTTTTACATATCTTTACTTTCTCTTGTATAGCTGTAATAAAGCAATTTTAAGCCATCTCTTGTTTTATAAACCATCTCTTGTATAGCTTTACAGTTTAACAGGTTGTAAATACAATTTAATACTAAACAATACAATAATAACCATTATGATAGCTATTAACAACTTGTAAAATATCTTATCCTGTCAGGTTTAATCCAGTTTATTAGTATTTCTAATACACTAATACCTGTTTTTCCCTCCCCCTAAAAGAATATTGTCAAGAAGGAATGAGATATTTCTTCCTGCAGCTTTATTTTAGACCCTTGTGCAGTACCGCTTATACAGTCAGTGTAAAACTGAGAAAGTGTCCCTCCCCCTGTAGTATACTACAGTATTGTTTAGTTGCTTTAGAATGTACACCAGCCCAATACTTTGGCCACACATCTGCTTCACTAGGCTACCAAACTATAGACCCCTGTCTGATTTGATCATTTTTATAAAGCTTTTACTGTGCATTTATACCCTTCTGCACAATTGATTTGAACTGTATGTATACTATAGCTCATTTGCTGGTTGTACTTGATGCGACTGAGTTTTTTTTTTCTTTTAACCTTTACTTGCAAACAGATTATCAGTGACATACATGCACAGTTGTGACATTTTATTACAATTACCAAATAGTGTTGCCTATAAACATTTTAACAATTATGTTTACATTTCCTGTAACTATTCATCTAGTCTAGGAAGGTCTGAGCTCACATTTTAAAATCTATAAACTATAGTTAATTCTTTTGTCATTTTTCCTTTAATTTGATTGTGATTTGCATAACCATGCATTTATACTACATAAATAGACATTATTTTACAATTAGCTTACATGGATTTCAGTATTTTTATTATTTATTTATCTATTTAACCATCCTGCCATTAATTTTACAAAAATTGTTTGATTAATACCATCTGTGATTTTATTTATTTTTAAAATTCAGAACTTTAACTGTTTGGTGTGGTGTTACTATACAATTATAAAAAATTGTAAAAAACTAAATAGATATTAGCTTAACTAACACATGTTTATATTTACATTATTTATATTTGCTTTTGTGCATTGTAAACAAATGTACTCTAGATGAAAAGAACATACATGCATGTCTGTCTTGTATCTATATATCTTTATACAAGCATGTCAGTCTTGTGACTTGAAATCTTTACTCTTATTAACTATTTTTATTTAATTTTTATACACTAAAACTGTTGTGTACCTTTTGACTATGCTATTAGAATAGCAGTTATATACTGTACTACTGATAAATGTCTTGCTTTAACTGAATGAAAGTAAAACATTTGAGAATGATTTGTCCAGACATCAGATCCTACCATCCTACCATGTATGTTTAACCATTTTCAAAACATAAACATATTATAAAATATAGTTCTTTTGCACAGATTAGCTGTGTATGCAGGAAGTTCCCAGTCTCTGTCAGTTCAGCTAATTTATTTCCTTTATCCCGCAACTGCTGTTGAAGAATTTCCTGTAATGTTGCATGGTCTTTCTGACATTCTTTAGTAAGCTGTTCTGCTGAATTTGAAACTCCTATGCACTTTTGAAAAGACGTATGTATAACTTGTCTAAGCTTCCTGAACTCATTGTGTCTGTCTCTTAGAAGTTTATTAAATTGTTTTATAACAAAATGTACTAGAGGTTCTATCAGTAACATATTTGACTCACATGTGGTGACAGGACATAAATGCTCAACATCTGAATATAATGGAAACACTTTACTCTTAGTTAATTCTTTATCACAGTCTATTTTTTAGCAATATGATGCAATACTTTTTATGGCATAATACACAAAATGCAGTTTTTGTTGAAGCACACAATAAACATTTGTCATATTCCACATGGTTTTCTTTGAGATACCAGTCAAATATTGTAATACATTTGTATAATGCCTTACTATCAACCTGCCCTAATAAGGTTTTGCATTTACTAATGTTCTGCGTATACCAACATTGCAATTTACTAAAGCTTGGTTTACTCCTGCATGAATTATAAATAATATCCATACTGTCTAATAACATCCAAACTGTCTAATAATATACAAACTGTCTAATAGCATCCACACTAAAAATGTGACACAGAAAAAAGTCTTACCAGTTGCAAGAAAACAGGTGATCAGGCTGTTGTTGCTGATGGCTGGAAATTTTTTAGAGTCACTTGAGAAGCTGGTGAAGTACAACAGGCAGCGGATTGCTGTACAAGTGGATATCCACCTTTTCTTGGGGAATATATGGCACTGTGACTTTCTTGAACTAGTCACACTCCGATTTAGACATCTAAAAAACTTTACTACTGCAAGCTGCATAGACTGGAATACTTCTGTTTAGGATTTACACATACGTACAAATGTTAGTTACTGCAATTTGACTGAAGTGACCCTCTGCAGGGGTTACCATCACTCCCCTTGTGTTTGAATGCAGATTTTAGGTTCAAATGCAGGCTCGCTTGCCATTGAAAAATTATATGGTGCTGCTTACTGTGATGGATTTGAAGTCTTCCTTAGACACTCAGTCTTGCTGGCTGGATTCTGCTGAAATCAAAGTCCGGTTAAAGTTGCATTCACAGTCTGTTGCATACAGAAACTTGCAGAATATAAACTAATGAGAAAATATACTTTGCAGCATCAACTTAGAGCAGTAACAAATAACTTTTTATAATAAACCAAATGGACTAACGTTACAGCTTAAAGTACTGTTCCACTTTACTTCTCATATAGTACAGATCATGTGAGAGATATAACATTTACCTCAAGACAAATGTGTCTCTACCAATATCCCTAACATAACTGGATTAATACAGATCTTTATATACAACTTTAGTCATGCACATACATATACATTTCCTCTTGGTATTCTATTTTGGAGAATTGCTCATCCTGTAGAAACAATACTAATTGTTGCAGATGCTGACGCAAATGCTGACTTAATATTATTTTTAAGCTCCCTTGTTTAACAATGTCTTGTCACATTTTTGCTGAATTTATAAGAGGCCAGCTTTTCTGACAGTGTGAACATCCTGTATTCTATTTGGATCTTTGTATAAGAACATCTATTTTTGTGCCAATGCTGATAACAGTGTCATAAACATGTCCTGTTGGCCATTCTTTTTATATGCATAAAAACATGTTTTTAAGGAAAACACATTGTCACAGTGTTCTTTAAAAGCAGATTTTGCATTTTTGCACTTGCATACATCCTGTTTTTAAGTCTGTAAGGGAAAAATGTCCATTTAGCAGATTCCTTATTTTCTAAGCCACAGTTATTTAGTATGGATGCTGATCGCATATTACTAAACTCTGTTTCTGCATTTAAGCAAGCTGTATTTTATACCTTAGTTATGTTATATATTTGTAACAAAATTTTACAATTCCTTTTTTTATTTTAATGTACTCAAAACACTTTATACTGGTATGTATTTTTGATCACATTATATAGAAAACACATTAAGAAACAAAACCTTTAGTCTTCTTTTGATACAAGTCAAAATGCAATTTTACATAGTTAATACCATAATATAAAAGTATTACTACCAAAACTGATTGTATCTAACAACTTTTTCTTTTACAGACCATTCTGTGAAAATATTTTATCAGTTATGAGCTGTGTCTGCTTTAGTTTAACTTGATTAATTTATTTTTTTGCAAATACAGAATTTAATTTATGACTTAAAACTGTTCCATTAACTCTTTGCAACTGGTGAATTAACTATAAGAGACAAGAACCATGTGCTACTGCAAGCATTTATACACTGTTGAAAATATACAGTTTCAATGTCATTTTAACCATAACATTTCTAAACTGCCTATAAACTTTATTTGACAGTGAAGTATACACTGAAGAATGCTATTTACATATTAGTCCATTAGATGTATAAATACAATATTTAATCTAGTAGGTATCCTGGACCCTTTTTTTTTCTCGACACATATTCATTGCTAGACATTAATTTCATTTGTACTGAATTCTTCTGCATTTCTACATACAAAGACTATCATTTGTACTGACATCTTCTGCATTTGTACATACAAAGACTATAAACTACATTTAGTTTAATCTTACAAATTTAATAACATTAATATTAAGCCAAATCTTCGAAAATGTTTATGTCTCTTTAGAAATATCTAGTGGAACTGACACCAAAGGCATACGTCCTGTTATTTTAAACTACATACTCAACAATTAAAAATATTCATGCTTTTTTATACCAACATTGTTTTGCCAAAAACATATTAAAAATAGTGACCAATCTTGTTCAATTTTTTTACATATCTTTACTTTCTCTTGTATAGCTGTAATAAAGCAATTTTAAGCCATCTCTTGTTTTTTAAACCATCTCTTGTATAGCTTTACAGTTTAACAGATTGTAAATACAATTTAATACTAAACAATACAATAATAACCATTATGATAGCTATTAACAACTTGTAAAATATCTTATACTGTCAGGTTTAATCCAGTTTACCAGTATTTTTAATACACTAATACCTGTTTGTTCCTCCCCCTAAAAAGATTATTGTCAAGAAGGAATGATATATTTCTTCCTGTAGCTTTATTTTAGACCCTTGTGCAGTACTGCTTATACAGTCAGTGTAAAACTGAGAAAGTGTCCCTCCCCCTGTAGTATTCTACAGTATTGTTTATTTGCTTTAGAATGTACACCAGCCCAATACTTTGGCCACACATCTGCTTCACTAGGCTACCAAACTATAGAGCCCTGTCTGATTTGATCATTTGTATAAAGCTTTTGCTGTTTATTACCACTAGTAGGCATTTACACCCTTCTGCACAATTGATTTGAACTGTATGTATACTATAGCCCATTTGCTGGTTGTACTTGATGCAACTGAGTTTTTTTTTCTTTTAACCTTTACTTGCAAACAGATTATCAGTGACATATATGCACAGTTGTGACATTTTATCATAATTACCAAATAGTGTTGCCTGTAAACATTTTAACAATTATGTTTTAATAACAATAATGTTTTAGAAAAACTCATGCTACTTGTCTGGCAATCAGTCTTGTTGTTTATCTTTTCTTTCCAACATTTCCTGTAACTGTTCATCTAGTCTAGGAAGGTCTGAGCTCACATTTTATACTCTATAAACTATGATGAAATGTTAACTGAACAAGATACACCACGAGAACACTTCCTTCAAAAACGAATCTCCTTTATTCCAGATAGTAACATACACAAGAATGAGCGCTTTCGCGTGCTTCTTGCACGCTTCTTCAGATATAAATTACCCTATCTATCCTTGCTCTTTATATACCTATCAATACTACCAATTAGACTTTAAACAATTACACAATTAAACAATTTGGTAATTAACAGTAAAGGTTCCCACTTCTTCCTAAAAAAATCCATGCTATGCATTTGACTTCTATCTCGGATATTACAAACAACTTGTAATTTCCACTTTTCTACGGTGATATTCCTTCAGCAGATAATAATAGTAATCAAAGGGTACCTTCTGAAAAAACAAAATGATATGCTAATGATAAAAACATCAATATTGATGAGCATATATTCACTGATAGCAAAACATTAAAAACACTTGTTACTCTCACAAGTTTAAATAACTAAAATATATATGTTAAAAACACTAATTATATATGGGGTATGTTTCATATACAATAATATCAAATAGAAACTTCCTCTTAAAGTAAATAGTAAATAACTGGATGCAACAACACCTAAAATACAACTAAGTTTCTATGTAATTGCTGACTTCATACCCCGGATCCCGTTGTGAAGTCAGAAATTTTACTTTTTGTCAAACCCTATGTAAAATCTACAAAACGTGGCTCCACTAACTGTCATGGTCATTAATAATTTTCATCTAACTTGTACTAAAGTATGTCCTATTGTATACTCAATGTTAAAATAAATAGCACATCTAAAATTTGAGTTTAGAAATTTTTCACGTAAAACATAACAAAAGCTTGACTCAAAGGTTCCCTTGCTTGTACCGATTATCTCAACTCACTATTGTGCATAAATACATCTATAACATTTAAAATACCTAAGTTTTGCATAAATTTTAGTCAAGAAGATCTAAACAATTCTGATATTAAAGTGCTTCATATTATTGGTCTATTTAATCAAGATATGAGGCAGTATATTTCTCATGTCTTGTCTAATATTATATAGTTCATATTTGTATAGCATCAATAATGATATTAAATATGTATAGAATTCAATATAAATAATGATGAATAATGATAATGATAAATAATAAGTCTATAGCAAATATGACTCAAGCAATAAATGGAATCTAAAATATAAAAAATGTGGATGAATCATAAATACAAAACTATATTCCTTAAGTATATCAATTATCCTATATTTGGTATGGCAGATCTGTTACTGGGAATTCTGACCAATGACATATAATTCTATCTTATTTTTCACTACTGGATGGAATCAACACAAGGAATATATATAGGAAGCATGTAAGCTAATAATTGAATAAATAGATGAAAAAATTCCTCAAAAGTATGTATCAATATATAATATTCCATTAATTCATCTTCCCTTGAGTCAAATAACTCTAGGCATATGGTTCAAATATCATTCCTAGTGCTGACCCAAAATTATCTAGATATATATGGCCCAAAATATTCAATCGATCCCATTGATTAACCTACTTAAAAATTCCATATCTGACTAAATACATAATAGAGAATAAATAAATAAATATTTAAATGAATAAATAAATACATAAATCTCGTATGCAATCTTCAGAATTTCATCAATTCAAAAGCAGGTTCATACAATCTAACCATAGAAAATAATTCTTAAACTTGATGGAATCACATTCTTGGAACATTATTACAGCCCAGAGGCTTCCTATGTTATTCTAGTTCTCCATTATATATATATTTTTTCAAACATTATAAACATATGTACTAAAAGAAAAAATGTACATGTGTATCATAATATGGGGATAGTACATAACTGGCTTAATTATTCCAGAAAAGGTTTGACTGTAACATAGTTATTAATCCCGGGGTCTCTGTGTGCCCCTGACCTAAAAATCCACTCCATCTCTAATTTCGCTAGGGCATTGTTATTGTCACCCATCCTGGGGCTAATATCTAGAGTTTGTAAGACTCTGAAGTTAAAATGATGTGTCGGATTTAGAATGATATGTTTGGCCAATGCATTCAATTCATTTTGTTTACGAATGTCATAGATGTGATTGTAAATGCGCTCTCTCAGTCTCCTCTTGGTGAGACCGATGTAAAAGGCTTGACAGAGAGCACAATTGGCCATGTATATTAAATTCTTAGTGTTACAATTCGTATGTGCCCTTGGTAAAAAATCAAAGTATCCATGAGGATGTCGATATTCTTGTAGAGTGGTGATGTACTGGCACATGCTACATTTCTTGCATGGATATGTTCCTGGTGTACCATCTGTATCCTCCCTAGCATAGACATTCTTATGTAACTTAGGAGAAAAGATTGTTTTCAAATTGTCACAGGTTCGAAAGACAAAACCCGGTTTGTCGCCTACTATTGCCCTAATGTCATCTGTAATAGTAAGAATGTTCCAATGTCTATTTATAATCTTCCTGATTTCATTGATGTCATTTGTATATTTCAAAATAAAATTGATCCTGTTATCGTGTGTACTATACGTTGCTGTGTATTTACCTCTTAATCTACTCTTGCCTCCAGGTTCCTCACAACAACTACTATACGTCTCCTCAACCCTATTCTCATGTGGTATAATATGATGTCTTATCTCTTGAACTAACTTACTATTATACCCCCTGGCCATAAATAATCTTTCCATCTTGTCTGCCTCTATCTGTAATGTGGCCGGATCCTTGCATATTCTGGATAACCTCGAAAACTGTCCTTTCATTATTCCAGAGAACATGAATCTGGGATGCATGCTGCTGTACTCTAAAATTGTGTTCCTCCAGCATGTCTTTCTAAACAGCTTGAATGATAGTTTATCTTCTATATCATAATATAAAGTTAAATCTAAAAAATTAACCTCATTATAAGAGTACTCATATGTGAATTTCAAAAATGTGGTCGTTTCCTCTAGATAATCAACAAAGCTCCTCAGCTCATCAGTAGTGCCATCCCATGCCAGTATCACATCATCAACGAATCTCTTGTACATACATATCTTATCCATCCATGGGCTATTGAATATATGTTTCTGCTCCCAGCAATATAATACTAAATTAGCATAGGAGTTCGCGCATGGGGTGCCCATAGCGACACCCCATGTCTGCAGGTAGTATTTGCTATGAAACATAAATATATTACAATTTAGTACTAACTCCAGTAGTTGACCGATTAGAATCTGCCTGTCTCTTGAGAAATCACTCAGGGCAACCATTATCTCCCTCACAGCCTGTGTACCATATTCGTTGGGGATACATGTGAATAGATCACGGACATCTAATATAACTAAGAGTAGTTTCCCATTCCTCTTAGGTAAGAGGTCAAAGGATTCTAAATCTTTTAATAGATGTTGAGTGTCTCTAAGAATGGTGTGAATTCTATTCACTATTGGCCTCAACATTTTTTCTAGAAATATTGAGATGTTGTATGTCACCCACTGTCTACCTGACACTATGGGTCTCATAGGTATCGGTTCAATTTGTTTGTGTATTTTCGGCAGACCCTTTAGCACTGGTACAAGTGGTTCTTCTATGTGAAGAAAATCAAACATTTCTTTACTGACTTGTCTGCACATCAGGATGTCATACAACTCATCTCTTACATTCTTAATTATGCTCATGACTCCTTCTAACGTGAGTTCTTCATAAGTGTCATTCTGAATTAAAGTAGCTTCTATTGTCTTTATATATTCTACTCTATCTAAAAGCACCACTCCTCCCCCTTTGTCAGCGCTGGTTATTATTATGTCATCATTGTTCTTCAAATTCATCAAAGAATTATACTCAGCTCTATCTAAGTTAAAAAATCTATTTTTAACATGTTTGTTAGCATACAAGTTGTAAATATCTTTCTCGCATGTTCTCACAAAACATTCTACATTGGATGGCAATATCGGGGAAAAGGTGCTTTTGCGCTTAAAAGTAGTATCAACAATTCTCACTGTGTTCACTTGGTTTTTAAAGAACATTCTTAGAGCTACTTTTCTAGCAAACAATCTTAAGTCAGTTAAAGTTTCAGACAATCTGCTGTATTGTGAGGGTACAAAATTCAATCCTCTGTTCAAAAGTGAAAGATCAGATACAGACAGGTTATATTTAGAAAAATTAAACACCAATAGAGTCAGTTCCAGTTCCTTTTCTGTTGTTTCTCGTACCTGTCTGTTGAGAATTTCCGCTTCCTCGGACCTCGACTTGCTGATCTCCCTCTGGTTAGCGTATTCACTCTGATAGGAAAAGGGGCATCTGTATTCCTAATTGGTGCCGCAGTATGTTTCCTGATGGTCCCTATTCTGATGGGATCGTCTATCGGATGTAGCGCTAATTGGTTTGGTGGTGGTGTTAGTTCATCAGTGTTGCCAGTCAAGACATCCCTGCTGGTATGGGACAGTTCTCCTGTAGTGTTCCTAGTTGTAGTACTAGGCGCCAAAATGGGAGTGCTTGCTTCACCGGCATCCGGTTTCCTTTGTTGCGAGCGGTACTGACGTTCAGTCTGTGTAGCATTATTATCTGTAGTTCTCGGCCAAATAAATATGTTCCCCGCTCTAAAATCGTGCACATCTCTAGTCAATTTCTTTTGTTTTATGCCTCTCAGTTTCTCACCATACAGTTTAATCTGTGTGGAAACATCATTAAGTTTCCTAGTAAACGTGTCGGAGTTGAACCTCTCTGTAATCGCTTGATAGGCTGCATCAATGTCTTTCTGGATAGCAGTCTCTAATGGTTCAAAATATTCTAGCAGCAGGTGTATGTACTTATTACTCAACTCTAAGTTCAGATCTTGCCACTTTTTCAAAAGATCTGGATACTGTTGCCCGTAAGTAGGCATGCACAGCACGCGCATGCCTCTCGGGACTACTTTAAAACTAAGACATGCTTGTAGATGTTTTCTCTGCCATGACAGTCTTTGGATTTTATATAAGTTGTTTTCTAAATCTCTTAATAGTGAATAAAAGTCACTCATATTATTGTCTGGTTCATTCCTTCTAAGTCTATCATCTGTAAATTCTGGAAAATCTAGGTTCAACAATGGATTACCTTTGGTGGGTAGAAATGCATCTATACCCAGCGGACCCAACCTGTTGGTCGGGTTGTAGTCCAACTCAATAGTAGTGTTCTCCATAGCGTGGAGGTCGCGGCAACAAAAATCAAGCAGAAAATAAACAAAAATTGCCGCTGTTCCTCCTAAAGTATCCTGTAGCAAAACAGCAAGCAAACGCCAAAACGATGAAATGTTAACTGAACAAGATACACCACGAGAACACTTCCTTCAAAAACGAATCTCCTTTATTCCAGATAGTAACATACACAAGAATGAGCGCTTTCGCGTGCTTCTTGCACGCTTCTTCAGATATAAATTACCCTATCTATCCTTGCTCTTTATATACCTATCAATACTACCAATTAGACTTTAAACAATTACACAATTAAACAATTTGGTAATTAACAGTAAAGGTTCCCACTTTTTCCTAAAAAAATCCATGCTATGCATTTGACTTCTATCTCGGATATTACAAACAACTTGTAATTTCCACTTTTCTACGGTGATATTCCTTCAGCAGATAATAATAGTAATCAAAGGGTATCTTCTGAAAAAACAAAATGATATGCTAATGATAAAAAACATCAATATTGATGAGCATATATTCACTGATAGCAAAACATTAAAAACACTTGTTACTCTCACAAGTTTAAATAATTAATTAAAAACTATAAACTATAGTTAATTCTTTTGGCATTTTTCCTTTAATTTGATTGTGATTTGCATAATTATGCATTTATACTACATAAATAGACATTATTTTACAATTAGCTTACATGGATTTCAGTATTTTTATTATTTATTTATCTATTTAACTGTCTTGCCATTCATTTTACAAAAATGAATACCATCATCATCACCATGGATCTTTGTATAAGAACATCTGTTCTTGTGCCAATGCTGATAACAGTGTCATAAACATGTCCTCTGTCCATTCTTTTTATATGCAGAAAAACATGTTTTTAAGGAAAACACATTGTCACAGTGTTCTTTAAAAGCAGATTTTGCATTTTTGCACTTGCATACATCCTGTTTTTAAGTCTGTAAGGGAAAAATGCCCATTTAGCAGATTCCTTATTTTCCAAGCCACTGTTATTTAGTATGGATGCTGATCACATATTACTAAGCTTTCTTTCTGCATTTAAGCAAGCTTTATTTTATATCTTATTTATGTTACATATTTGTAACAAAATTACTTTCAACCTTAAAACCCTGTTGAGCATAATCTTACAAATACAATGCTTTACCAAGAAACATGGCATAGGAATTGCCAGTGCTGTCCTCAAAACCAGTACAAATTACATTCCACTTTTCATCCATGTTGACTGATGTACAGTACATCCAATCTTCAGCAATGAGCAATATTTAAAAGAACATTTTCCATGGACTTCATTATGATCCTGTGAAAAGAAAACACTAGAAACAGACCATTAATGACCTGTCTAAAGCTGGGTGACATCAGTGAACAGGACAGATTTATCTGTAATATTTAAGCTAATCAGGGGCTTAAGAGCCAACAATAAAATATCTCTATGTTTTCTGCTGTAACAATTTAAATATGTAGCACAGGCAGCATAAAGGATATGCAGCACATTAAAGTCAGTTTCTACAGCTGGGTTTAGATGTTTGCCTGCACATAACAAACTCCTAGCCCCTGAGCTTTTTCCAATTTTTAACAATATTTTAACAGCATTTCCTTCGTTATTACACTTCACTACTGAGTACTCTGTTAATGAACTGTTTACATAACTAACATAGTTGTAGTAAGGATCAGATTTGCTTGCTTAATAGCTAACAGCCGCTCCATAAAACACAAGTCCACCAGTCTGTAACTGGCCTCAGTGTGTTAACATATCTCCTCCCATACTTCCATCCACCCATCACCTGACCTGTTTGTAAAAAAGCAAAGCAGGGAATATTACAGTCCCCAATCCCTAGCATCAGTCTCCAGCCCATTTTATCAATTTATCTCCCCTGGCTTTCTTTCTAAGTTCACCATAAGCCGGCTTCTCTCTCACTTCATATTACAGTTCCTGTTTGTATTATACTGACTTAACCTTTAATTTCTCTAATAAACTGGCTACATATTTTTCTAAATATTAAATCATTGTCATGTAACTTGTATCTATTCTTTATCAATTTGTTCATGCTATGTCTAAATTGGTATAAATATTTAAACTGTAGCTGTTTTTGTATTACTTTTAAAGATTGTAAAATTATTGTTCTTAAAATGTTTTGTAAAACTTTAGAGTTTTTCTCCCCAGGCCTCCTCTGAAAATTGGCTCCTACCCAGTCAGACTTTCCCAGTAATCAAATTTCAATAAATAAATCAATGTATGGGGTCCCTAGGCATTCTAACATGAACTGACAGATATAATCCTTTCAACATGTCCTGCATCTATCCCATGGTCTTCTCTCAGTGGGTTGCACCTGGTACATCTCTTGAGGGACACACTTAGAAGGTAGTCTCACAAGCTGCATTAAACTGACTCCTCTCAATATGGATAACCAGTGCCTGTATTCCAAAAGCTTTTCAGATTGCTGAGCTCTTTACTCTAGCATAGTGAGTGCATCTGGCTACCATGGAAAGGAACTTTATTTCTGCTGTTTAAATCTTTGATCTCCTCTGCTCTGTTACTACCAAAGCTCATGACAACAGGTGAAAATTACGACATAGGCAGGCTCGTAAAATGAAATCTTCATCCTATGACAAAGCTCTCATTTAATCATCACACTCCAGCAGAATGCCTACATTTCTGTTACCACTGCACCTCCTACTGGTAAGTCTCCCAGTCCTACTCTTTCCTCACTCATGAACAAGACCTGAAGATTCTTAAGCTCCTCCGTCCAAATTAGTTTCATTCACTTGATTTACAGAGGACAATACACTCTTTTCCAGGAGAAAGCCATAATCTTTGATTCAAAGGTACTGAACTTCATTCCAGATATTTCACATTGGCAGCAGATTGTTCCAATAGACACTGGAAATAACAGTCATTTTAGGCTAATACTAGAACATTGTAAGAAAACAACAAAGATGTCACTTTGATATCATGTCTATGAAAATTATATGGCTTCCTATTGAAATCGCAACACTTGCAGTAGCAAGTGCCATAACACCAAAAAAAAAAAAAGACAGAAAATACAGGAGATGAATAAATACTGAACATTACTCTTCTCTGCTAAACTTCTTTTTTGCAGATAAGCTTGCCCCCTGCACTCCCACACCGTGCAGACTTATATACACTAATTCCAAGATCACAATACCTCAGAGAAAAGAGAATATTGCAAGAAATTGTAATCTCAGACTTAAGTTCATAGGTATATACAAGGCTAATAACCAGTAGGGCCCTTATAAGTCTACCCTTGCCCAAATGTGACCCATGAATTTGATTTAAATAGGGGGTGATTTAGTGATTGCCTCTGTCCATCAGAGACATAGGCACCAGACCAGGGATGAATTGCCAATTGCCTATCCATTGGTCCAAGTTTGCTTAAATAGGGATAGGGAGGAACTCTGCTTCACATGGATGGGGAGCCGGTCCCAGAGAATGGGAATTCTCTGACAAACATATCAGTCTCTCCAACATATCCTATATATGTCACAAGCAAAATTTTGATGTTTTAATCTAGTAATTCTGATGCTTTTTGTTTTGTGGATGTGCAGAGGGTTCATCAAAACAGGGTCCAGGGATGCCTTGTCTTACAGGCAAATATCACCTCTCAGAAGTCTATATGATACCAAGTAAAGAGACAGTGATTTGAGGCAATCGGCATAAGACAATATGTTTACTTCCAGTATTCTTTTTATTTTGTTAGAAACCTTTAAACATTCCAGATGCTGTATGTGTCTGGTCAGCTACATACTGAAGGGGGAATTATATTCTATGATGAGTCTGATGTGATCCAAGTACATTGGTAGGATGACCTCTTTGGACCTAGATGCCACCTCCTTGCTTATCAGTTGAGCAACATAGAAGGATTTTCCTACTACCTTGGATACAAGTTGGTCAAAGAGTAGGTTACTATCTACATGAGTTCCCAGACCCCTGACTAGTGAATCAACTTTTAGGGGTGTTTTATTGATGACATAGTTACCTGGCGTAACCAGCTTCCCAAAAGGTACTATAAAGCATTTCTTGGTATTGAGTTTTAAGCCATGCTTTGGCAGCAAGCATTTGTTTTTGTTAGGCCTTCCTGAAGGGTGTTCTCTTTTTGGAGGATTCAATGACTGGTCCTGGTTTGTAATCATCTGTGAACTTGGTTAGCCAGAGGCCTTTTACATTGGCTTTGACATCTGAGAAGTAGATGCCAAAGAGAACTGAGCCTAGCACAGACTCCTGGGGGACTCTGCTGGTGACTCACCTTTTTATGTAGGTGATTTCACTGATTCTAACCTCCTGGGTCATACTAGTGAGCCAGCTAGCTATCCAGCATGTTATAAAGGAGATTATACCTGGTTCCATAAGTTTGCTGATGATGCCCGAGTTGGGTATTGTATCAAATGCTTTAGCCAGTGTTTTCCCCTCATCCATTGCCTTAGTGATCTTTTCAAAGAAGTCCACCAGATTCATTAAGCATGATCTTCCTTTGACAAAGTGAAACTGGGATGTATACAGTATATTCTATGTCCTTTATAATTTCTATAAGTGATAATTCTTTAAATGGCTTTGCAAATAAGACTAGCCAGACTGATGGGTCTGTAGTTTCCAGGATCTGTTGAAGGTCCTCCTTTATGAAGGGGGATGACTATCACAGTCTTCCATTCATGTGGCACAAAGCCAGTTTTAAGACTATAGTTAAATAATGACTCCAAAGATCTTGATAAGTCATATTTTAAACTGTTCAGGCAGCACCCTGAGATGTTATTAGGGCCCATTGAGGCCGTGTTCTTGGCTTGAGAAAGTGCAGCCCGTACATGCTCCCTAGTTATAGTTGGAGGGGTTATGTTTGAGGGTATTTTTAGGTGGATGATTTTATTTATTTTTTTTTTATTTTACATTTGTTTCCCAGGAAAGTCTGACTGGACACAGGTCCATTTTCAGCAGAGGCCCAGGGAGAAAAGCTCCAAATAACATACAGTACATGAAGGACACATAGGAGGAAGCATATAAGAATACATATGAGCACAAATTACAGAGTACATATAATCATATATACAGCTATATTACATAATGCATTATACATGATAATGATAGAAAGTAACTAGATAGGTTCTGTAGAGTACATATTATTAAATCTGAAGGGTACATATGAATGGATAGTCAGGTGTACTGGTAGGATACAGGTGTTACTTAATGGAATCTATTAGCAGTGCAGTGAGGTGATTTGCCAGGGGTGTGGTGTAAACAAAGCCAGTTGTTTGCATAGTATGTTTTTAGGAGTCTTTTAAAATGGGAAATAGAGGTGGTGGAAGTAATTAGGCTAGGGAGTGTATTCCAGGTTCTGGCAGTAATGCAGGCAAAGAGTGATTTACCAGCATTTTATTTTGTGTTTGATGACATTTAAGAGGATTTGGTTACTAGATCTTAAGGCTCTAGTGGTGGTATAGGGCTGGATTAGACTTTGGATTGCTGGGGTTTTATCAGGAAGGTGGTATAGTTTGTGTGCTACTGATAGTTGGTTCAGTAGGAGTAGTTGAGGTAGCTCAAGCCAGTTGAGCTGCTTGAGGGAATGACAGTGGTGGGATCTATAAGAGGCACCAGTTGCAAACTTGGCTATCTTGTTATAGCAAGATTCCATTTTGTTTAGTTTGGTGCGGTTAAGAATAGTCATGATGGAGGAGGCATAAAGGAGGATGGATAAGAGATGAGTTCTTGCAATAGTGACTTTGGTATGTTCAGTGATGAACTGTCTATTCCTATAAAGGAGACCAAGCTTTTTGTTAACTTTCTTGATTGTTTGTGCTATGTGTATGTTGAATTTTAGATTACTATCTATTTCAACACCTAGTAGTTTTGTGTGTGTAGTTGGTGAGATTTGGGTATTATCTTTGGATATTATGGTAAATACATTGTTGAGGGGAGGTGATCTGCCGGGACTGAATTGAATAAGCTTGTTTTTTTTGGAGTTAAGAATGAGCTTGATGTTTGTGAACCATGCTTCAGCTAAGGTAAAGTTATTTTGAGTTAGGGTTTGTAGCTCATTTAGGGTGGGGGCAGCACATATAATGGTGGTGTCATCTGCGTATGGCACTATTGAGGCCAAGAGGGAAGATGAAGCTATTTGATTTGTAAATATGGAAAATAGCAGGGGGCTGAGGATGGATCCCTGAGGGACACCAATGAATACTGGTAATAGGGATAGTTGGTCTTGCCATAGGACTACTTGCTGACGGCCTGATAAGTAGCAGTTGAACCATGATATAGTGGAGGAGCTTGTGTTAAGGGTAGATAGAGTTATGAGAAGCATATTATGGTTAACCATATAAAAGGCTTTAGATAATTCTAAAAATATGGAGGATACAAATAGTCCATTGTTTCTATGCTGACTGACTATGTTGGTAAATGAGAGTAATGCTGTGGTGGTGCTATGGGAAGGTCTAAAGCCATGCTGAGATCTGGACAGTAGGTTGTTATTTGGGGTGAGAGGAGGGTAAAGTTGGAATTTAATTTGTCAGGTAACAGGCTTACTATATTGCCAGGCTTGGTGAATGTGTGACCATTAACGACAAGGTCAGCACACTGCCATGTGCTGCCCTTGAGGTTTCAGACATAGCTGAAGAAGGTCTTATGGTTATCTTTCTCCTGCAAGGCTAGATTAACCTCAAAGTTGGCTTTGATTGAGCTAATTAGCCCTCTTAGTTGCCTATTTTGTTTGATGAGAGAGTTTTTTATCTTTATGAGAATTACTCTTCCTGATTTTTGTTATAAGTTTTTCCTTTTCTTGTATATTCTGCTTAATTTGGGATATTACCAGGACAGTTTGTTTCTGGGACTAGTTCTGGGCTTAATTCTGGTAAGTACAGCAGCCTCTATGCAGCCACTAGCAAGGTTGTACTGAGTTTCTGAGAGCAATTCAGCATAGGCTGCTGTGCTCTTGGTGTTTGGTGGAGCAGTGAATTTTGACAAACCATCACTGTGGCAAGAACGTGCCTCTCAATTGCCTCCCAGTGTAGGTGATAGCCTACTGCATTAGCTGTTTCTTTAGTGCTGTTTTTTTTTTGTAGTTGTTTATAACTATGGGCTTACATACTTGCGGACTGCCCTGAGGACGTCTCCATTCCCCGTAGTGTTTGTACATTGTCTCCCTTCATGTTTTATGCCTTCAGTTTTACCTACTGCTGCTTTCTTCCCCTAGATGGCAGCATAAACACACCAAAGTCAATGTGTACTGTATTCTCTGATTTTGAATGTTTATAGGGAATACATCCATCCTTTCTCCACAACATACCTAGTAAAACCTCCCATAATATCATGGGAGCGTAATCATCCCCCCTAGCAGTCTTCTCTTCCCTTTCTAAAGTAAAAATAAAATAAAACAGCAACAAAAAAGGAAAAGTAAAGGGCGTTCTCTCACAAATACAGTCCAACTTACCTGCTAACAGGCACCCCAGTGCTGTACCTGACTGATTGTTTTTTCTGCACTCCTCCCTCATCCAGCTGGGCAAACCCGCTCCGTTCACCCTCACTACGCTCAGGCTCACTCCCCTACCCTTCTCCCATTCCCACCCACCCCCACTTTCATTTCATTTATACCTAACCTGACCACACCCCTACCACACCCCATCCAATTCTCACCACCTTCCCAGATCCCCCTGCATTACCTAGCTACCTACGCCTCTCCTCTCTTTCCCTAATTACCCTCGCATCCTCCAACCTCCTGACTACCATGTACTACCTCTATACCATTCTCACCAATACCTTGCTTGTCCACTTTCTATACCTCACCTACAACTCCACCTCCCTCCACTCACTCCATGTCAAACACTTCCAATCACCTACAGTCCCACACTCAACTCTCCACTCTCATTGCCACTCTTATAGTAACATAATCCCACATCTCTTCAACCACTCACCCTCTCCAATCACTCACCCTCTCTCCTTTCACCTCTCAAACATGTATACACCCCTATTCTACTCCCTCAACACCCATATGCCTCAAACTAACAAACAAACTTAAACTTCTTCGCCTTCACTCCATGACCCAAATTAAACTCCAAGCTGACATCCATCCCAACCCAGGCCCCTACAACAGCCATGAACAACACATAATATCCTCCACATGCCCCACTCCCACTACCTCAACTCAATGTATTTCTCACTCACATCCCTACCCTTCTTCCAGAAAGTCTCTACTCCTGTTAAACCTCAACCTCCATAGCATCATAAATAAGACCAGTGAGTTCCATGCTACCCTATCCACCTAGTCACCAGATACAGCTGTGATAACAGAAACCTGGCTAAAGCCCCACATTAAGGACAGCAAAATTCTAACAATAGGCTATAACATCATAAGAGCAGATAGAATCAACAAATGTGGAGGTGGTGTTGCAGTTATGCTTAGAAATACCATCAAAGTATCCCAACTAAACTGTACTCCTCTCAATCTACCCAACTCTGAAATATTAATTACCCACCTTGAAATCAATCCCAACAAAACAATAACAATAATAATCGCAACCTGCCTCCCTCCTGGCAGCAACATCCCCACTATAAAACACCTATTTTCCTGGGTAAAGACTAAAGTCACCCAAGAAACTATTATTCTTGGTGACTTCAACTTAGATTGGCACTCCTGTACTACTAATAACCCATCCAACTTTATTAATGTCTTCAACTTCACCCAAACAATAGACTGTCTGACTCAAATTGACAAACGCTGTAACAAGCAGTCAACATTAGACTGGATCCTAACTAGCAAACTTAGCTTAGGCGTCTTAGTTGAGTGCCTACCTGACTCCCTCAGTGACCACTATCCAACCTTTCTTTACAGGAAACATGTGCACACCCAAGGCAACATCCTCTACAAATACATCACTTCCAAGAAAAACCTCTCCTCCACTACTTTCAACCTTCTACTGCAACAAAGTAAATGGTCCCCACTTAACCACCTACAATTAGACAATGTAGTTCAGTACTTCAACAAAACCGTCCTTACAATTCTTAATAATCTAGCTCCTACCAGAAAAGTTTGAACTAGGACCAAGCCCCTCCCATGGCTATCCAAAGACACCAAACTACTAATGAGATGTAGAGACAAAGCCTAGTCAGATTATCACATATCCAAAGACCAAGCTGACCTCCTTAACTATCAACAACTAAGAAACTTAACAAAAACAAATAAAGAGACAAGTATACTTCCTATCCTGTCAGAAAAAAACAAAAAACAAAACAACCCACAAAAATTCTGGCTTTCCATCAACCACCTCCTAAACCAAGGACATACCTCTACCCCCCTGCCTGCTACCTCAAATGACTCAGTCCCTATCTCTACTCAATTTAACACCCATTTCATCAGCACTGTCACCTCCCTTCTAGACAATCAACCAACCCAGCCTCTTACTATCCCCACTCCAGCCATAGACAATCATAGCCCCTTCTCCTTCTCACCCATACAAACTAAGTGCATAAAAACTCTCGTCTAATCTCAAACCATGCTGCACAGCTGCAGACAAACTCCCTAATGAATTTCTAAAACTTGCAGCCCCTACAATTGTGTACTTAATTTCTATCCTGATTAACTGCTCTATCAAAGAACATTATGTCCCACTCATATGGAAAATATCTCTTATTATACCCTTCACAAAGGTGGCCCCTCCAAAGAACTAACCAACTATCATCCCATAGCCATACTCCCCCCCCCTCATGAAAATTTTAGAAAAATGCATCCACAACCAGCTCATATCCTACTTCCTTAACAATAACCTCCTTTCCAACTCTCAGCATGGTTTCAGACCAAAGCACAGTACCAGCACTGCCCTCCTAACCTTCTCTAACACCATCCACCATCTCATGAATGAAGGCCAGCATGCCTCTTCTATATTTCATGACATGTAGAAAGCCTTCAACACCGTATCTCACCAGCTTTTACTAAATAAACTATCTTCCTATGGCCTTAGTTTACCCTCACTAACTTGGTTCCACAGCTATCTTTCCAACCGTCAACAAGCTACAAAGTGGGAAAACTGTCTTTCCTCCCTACTCTCCATCTCCGTAGGTGTACCCCAAGGTTCTATTCTCAGTCCACTTCTCTTCATAATATTCATAAACAACCTCAGTACAGCAACCAAAATTGCTTCCATAGTACAGTACGCAGATGATTCTTCCCCTATCTGCTCTGACCCCTCACCCCAAGAGCTCCAACTGAAAATGCATTCTTCTTTTCAGGACATTGAAACCTACCTCTCCCAACACCAACTCATTTTAAATCTAAACAAAACCAAAATCATAGTTTTTAGTACCAAAAAACCCAAGACTTCCCAGCCCACACTATAAATCATCTCTGCAAATGGCACCAAAATTACCTCCACTAACCACACAAAACGTTTAGGTGTCACCATAGATGACAACCTCAAATTTGACATACATATTGCCCAAACCATCAAAAAAGTCCACATCAAACTAAGTATTCTATACAGAGCCAAACCATTCCTAACTCCCAATGCCAGGCTAGCCACTGCTTGCACACACCTTCTATCTACTGTTCTCTATTGCTCTGTCATATTTACCAACTCTCAAAAATCTGACCTCAGCAATCTAGAATCATCTTACCATAAAACTGCTAAATTTGTCACTAATCAGCCATACAGATCCCACCACTGCGTTCAATATTAAACTGTCTAGAGCTCCCCAACCTTCTATCTCTCAATCAACTATCCTTAGCCCACAAAATAATCTATCACCCCAACTGCCCTGCCATCTCCTCTTTAGTTCAACCTAATACTAATAGCAGATCCCTCAGATTGTCCAACAAACTCCCACTAAAAGTATCCAACTCCCACAACCAATATGGCGACTCTTTCTATTCACACAGAATAGCCAAACTCTGGAACACCCCTTCCAGACACAATAACAAAAAATCCAGTACATAACCAGTTCAAATCACTCCTAAAGGAACACCTCATCAGTCACAGGCTGTGCTCCTGCCTCTCCCCAGGTTAATCTACTTCCCCATCTTTAGTTACCTTTCTTACCAGACCATCTAACATCCCTTTTGTAAACTTTAACTTATATACGTTCTACTGTTTACTCTTGTACAGTCCTATTGATTGTATTATATTTACTGCTACTGGGTTGTTCCTGAAACAGTAATTGTACAGTTCTAGAGATTGTATTATACTTACTGCTACTTGTTTGTGTTGCACTACTATGGAGTTTTCCCCCCTGGGCCACCACTAGTAAAAAGGACCTTGCTTTGTACTGTTTCTAGATGCTGTAAAATAATTCTGTTGTACTAATGTTTACTGTTACTATGTTTTTGTTTATTGTCTTATATTACTGTGGAGCTTTTCTCCTGGGATCTCCACTGAAAACGGGCCTCTAGCCCAGTCGGACATATCTGGTCAACAGATGAAATAAATAAATAAAATAAAAGGTGATTTGTTTTGGAATAGTTCCTAACTGTTATTAGTCTTAATGGGATTACAGAGTGGATTTTGATTTTGGTGGAGACATTGTGTGTGTATGGGGGGTGCAGTGCTCTTCCATACTTCTGAGCATGAGTTCTAGTATGCTGGAGCCTCTTGTGACCATATTCACTATTTCGTCAAGGGTATTTGTATTTACGAAGTCCAGGAGTCTTTGTGCCTGTAGATTTGCGGCTGTGTAGGATTCTCAGTCTATAAAGGGCAATTAAAGTTTCTCATGAGTAGGGTGTTTGGTTGGATGATAAGTGTCTCCAGTAGGTCCAAGTATGCATTGTGCACTTCTTGGGGTATGGAGTGTGACCTATACCTGGCTAGGATATGGTACAGGATTTTGTCTATGGTGATGTGCATGTGGATGAACTCCAGCACATCATCCTGTTTGACCACCCTAGAGATATGCTTGTTATTGATGTATAGTGATTCACTTCACCCTTTAGCCCTTTTCTGTGCAGTTACTGGTCTAAAAGTGTGGAAGGCACTGCACCCTTGCACTTCTGAGATACTATCTGACACTTTATACCATTTCTTTGTAACTGCACAGATGTCTACATTCTTGACTGGAGTGTAGGGCTTGGAGGAAGTGTGTTTTTGTATTTAGGTTTCCGGCATCCAGCGGTAGCACCTTGAGGTCTGGTTGAGTTGATTTTGTATATAGGTAGGTTTGTCAATTTTTCATTGCCTAAAAAAGGCACTATGGGGTGGATAATATTTTAGCCAGTATTCAAAAGCCTAGAAGGGAAAGGCACAGGCCATCCTTGGAAGAGCAATGTGGTCTGTTAACCATGTCCTTCCAAGCTGACAAATACTGGATCCCCTTAGAATGACAACAGAAAGACAGCCAGTTGCTGAAATCAATCATTTTTGATCATATTGTGGCATCAACCTCAGTGATGGTAATATGCTGCTAAGTGCTAGGCTCATACCAACCAGCGACACATAGTCTGAAAGCTTCATAATGTTTCTCTTTATGTAGTCCATGGAGGTGACTCTGAGGTCATTTACACCTACACAGACTTTGATGGAATCATACTGGTACCTGTGGTATAATGACTTGAACGTGTGCATGATTTGGTGAATCTTAGCTCCAGATAAGCCACGAACAGTTATTTTTTCCTTGTTCATCCAGGTTAGCAGGGCATTAATATATCTTACAATGGAGTCTCCGATGACGAAAATCCTGGAAAGAGTGTTTGCTTGCCTTAGGGTCTTACTGAGCATGACACTATGTGTGGTACTAGGTGTTGTTTTTTCTGAGTACCTTTGGGCTTGCTGAGGCATATCTTTGGGAATGAGTGGTCTAGGTGATATTTATTGTTTAGGAAGATTGCTTTTAAGTGCCTCAGCATACATTATTCTATGTGTATATGTTGTGTGCTATGTGAGGTAGGTGTTGTGTATTGTGTGCTTGGTTTCCACAACCTGATGTGTGCTTATATGTGAGAGTTTAGCCTCTAGTGCCATTGTGTAAGTACACCTTTTGTATACTGTGTCCGCTTTGTGGTTGTTGGTAAGCATGATGCAATTGTTACATTATCTCAAGATCACATCAACCAAGCTGGCTACAAAGGAGTTAGGAAATTGCATATCATGACCAGTCCTTTGATTGGTGAGCTACAGTGAGGTGCTGTATTGGGGTAGAAGGCTATTAAGGGTGGTGTGTTGGTGCAGACTAATAAGGGTACCTTATTGGGGCAGATTATGCTAAACAGTACTAAATTCTACTAACTTTAATCTTTATGTACTAGTTACATAATATTGAATTCTACTAAACCCATAGGTATTGCCACTTGACATCCAACTAGCTGCTGTATACTTGTTGGTGTGATAGGTATTTGCTCTTAACTGCTGCTTTACAGACTACAGTCTGATGGACTGTTCTACAGGAAAAAATTGCTTTGTAGGTGTTTGTTACTGTACATGGCACTCCTAACCCATGCAAATGCACAACATTTATAGCAGCACAGAAAAAAACAGAAAAACTAACTAATGAACCCTCGGGCCAATTAAATGACTACTACACTACAAGTCCTTTTCTATATTTCCCAACTCAGACAGACCAGGCAAACATGTCCTGCCACATGATGAATAAACCCAGTCCTCCTAATGTAAAACACAGTAGAAGAGACCCAAAAGTGCAATGCTACCACAAACCAATTAAACAGCTAGATGGAAATCCCTTGCTGAAGGTGATTTCAAGACATTTTACGTCACTAACAGTGAAAAGAAGAGCATTTTTACATAAAAATACAGTGAAATGTGCAAATAAAAGCCAGAAACAGTAGTGATCACTCAAAATAACTTAACTTCAAGGTACTTAACTTTGCTTGGATGGAAGCAGGTACAAGTAAAGCACTTCTGGGTGAAGGCTATGACTCCAAGCTTTTGCTGAGCTATAGGAGGAGACAATATGTAGTGAAGGAGATTTACTCAAGAGCAATACTAGTTTGCTGGGTAGGCACTCAGTCTCATGGATCTATGGAAAATAGTGGGAGGGAAGACTACATGAATAGCTTATACAACACACAATAGCAATGAAAGACAGATGGGTGTACTTTGGAAATCAGATTACCATAAGTGGTGGAGGCCAGAGACATAGCCTTATAAAACCACCACAGCAAAAGGATGGAGAAAATTTTCAAGGAACAAGCAAACTATCTAGATAGGCATCCAATCAAATAAAGCCAATATCAGAGCTCTTTCAGAAACTTTAGCTTAATGTGTTAGTGGGGGATGAGCAGCAACAGAATGCAACTTTAAGCAGGTAAAATCAATGAAGCACAAAGTGGAGAAGAGACAATTATCTCACTATTGAACTTCTACTACAGTTTAAGGCAGAAATTTACCAGTAACACTGTTTATTGGAAAATGCAATAGTAAATGACTATGGTTCAAATCTGGCAGCAGTACACAGTTCTGCCACAACTATGAATTAAACTACAAGACTATAGTCCAGCAGGGTTTAAAATACAAACAGGTGTTACTGTGGAAATAGAAGTGCTATATAATGTAGAAACACAGTCTTCCCACAACTGCAACTTAAAATGCAAGAATAAGGTCCAACAGCAAACTAAAAATGCAATTAGATATTTTTTTTACTAAAACAGAACAAAAGTAGAAAAGTACAGATTTCTAAGATGGCTGCACATTGAGTAACAGCTTAACTGTAGCTCTCCCAGTGTGAAAACTGAAACTCAACAGAGAAGTCCAGTAGACCTTTGGGTTTATGGGTACATTTCAGTAACTGGGTAGTAAGTGTACTGCCTAGATGCCAAGAAAAAATAAATACAGAGCACCTGGAAAAAATCAGCTACAAAAAGTGAGGAAGAAATACTGACTGGGAAAAGTTCTGTAGCTGTTCAACAAAAAGCAATGCAACCTTAGGACATAATTTCCAGTAACCTACAGGAAAATATAATACAGACCTAGTTAAAATAAATGAAGTACTGATGGAGTATATCAACATAAACAAGAAAAGACTGGAACATTTTGAAGAAGCTTTAAACAGATATTCAGATGAGGTAATAAAGCTGCAAAAATCAGATGTTGAAATGAAGAAAAGGCTGGCTGAATATGACACTGCTCAAGAAGAGATGTTTCAAAAAAATAATAGAATTAGAGGACAGAGCACATATAGAAAACCTGAGATTTTTAGCTATACCACAGAAGCTGGAAGGGACAGACTGCATTAATTGTATGAAAGCACAAATAAGCAACTGGACTGGTATTCCACAGCAGGAGTGGTTAGTTGAAAGGATACATCATGTGTATGCTCCAAACCTGGTTATGAGAAATCAGCCTAGACATGTAATAGTAAAGATGCAATCCTACCAGCAGGAGTTGATTCTGACAAAATTGTGGCAGAAGGACAAATTACTAAAAGTGGGAGACAGCAGTGTGTTTGTGGACAATGATTACTCATTGTGCACCAGGCAGAAGAGGAGTAAATCCATTCCACTGTTCAGGGAATGTCGAGATGCAGGTGTGAGACTCCAACAAAAAGTGAGGTGTGAAACAAAAGGAGATTCTGCTTCTTGTTCTTCTGGTAATAAAGACCACAGAGAGACTGTACCTGTGAAACCTTTTCCACTGTTTCAAAGGAAAATGTTAGAGAGAAGGAATGGAGCATGACAGTTGACTAGAAGAAGTGAGAGTATGTTGGAAATGAAGCAGAGATAGGATTTGGGAGATGGCGATGAACAGTAATAAAACCATTAACTTAATGTGGGATTACAATGCAATAATTATATTTGTGAAATATGACAAAACAAGAAAATATGGAAATACTGGACTTTTTCAGAATTTGTTGGACTTGTGAGGGACTCTAAAGTATATACACTACATCATATCATTAATGTTCAAAAAATGCTTTGGGGAGGGGAAGAGAGGAGAGAAAGTTAACTGTAAGTAAAGAAAACATGTTTTCTTAATAGTACTATTTTTAAGGTGAATGGTTTTCTTTGCATGCTATAAAGTTACATTTTCTCAGTTATTTTTAAGTGTAATAGTGATTGTAAACAGGTGCTTCTGTTCTTTTTTCTTTCCTTTCTTTCTCCTTTCTCTCTTTCTTCTTGTTCAGTTTTAAGAAATGTAGGCACTTCAATGTAAAAATGCCTGGTTAAAACAGCATGACAAAAGAAAAAATAATGTCCTTTTTCTCATTCTTGTATGCAGGAATGACTGGATTAAGGACCTTAGATTGATTTAGTAACAGATTTTAAGAGAAAGCAAGTAAATGAATAAGAATATTGAATATTAGGAGGCTTTTGTAGCAAATGAATGTATGCTTATTAGCAATTCTGTATCTGGCCCTCATGTCTCTATGGAAACAATCTGATAAAGAGAAATTGACTGTCTGGTTCTCATGACTCCATGGCGACAATCTGATAAAGAGAAATTAGTTACAGTCTGGTGGAGAGTGATTAGCTGGGGAAAAAATAAAAGAAAAACTGGCTAGAAGATAATGTTCTCTGAAAACATTCAGGGGGTTTCCCAGATGGGAGAGCTATAAAGATAAAACAAAACCAGTCAAAACTTAGTAGAAGCACAGGCTGCACCATGCATCTTAGTATGGATAACCTTTCTTTTAGGTTAACTCAAGTCAGTGAGTGTGGCTGTCAGTTTGGAACATTTGTTCCTATTGGGAGAGTAAAACTTCAATATGTGCAGATGTACATAGTTTTGTATGTTAGTATTAAATTAATAAGTTTTGGGGGGTATTGGGGGGTAGTTTTTTTTTTTTTGTTTGAGGGTTTTCCATAAAACAAAAAGTTTTGTAAGATATGAAATATGTGCAAATGTATGTGACAAGAAACTATATAAAAGTTCAACCTGTCAAACAGTGTATGCATGTAACACAAAAGCTGGAACTAGACATTTAATAAAAAGGTGTTATACATAAAAGGTAAGAATAATAACTTTTTAATACAATAATGCTTTATGTGATGTCTTTAAATGTCAATGGCCTCACAGACACATACAAAAAGAAAGAATAGTGAACTATATTAAAAATGCAGAGTGCAAATAGTTATGTTACAGGAGAGACATTTGGAAAGAACTGAACATGTGAATTTGATAAAGAAAGGATTTCAGGAAGGATATTCTGTGAAATATCTGGAACAAATGAAAGGAGGAGTATTTATATTAATTGCAATATGAGCTCCAATAGTGATAGAAGAGACTAAAAAGATAACAATGACAGATTTGTAGTGCTAATGGGCTACTGGCAGGGGATGATGATTACAGTGGCATATATTTATATTCCATCTAAAACCGCTATAATGGAGCTTAAGAAAATTCTGGGAGAAATAATCAGTTTTCATCAAGGAATATTACTTATAGGTGGGGACTGGAATTTGATTTTCAGCAGCAAAGAGGTGTCTGGGAGGGGGGGGGCAGAAGGTAAATTATAACAAAGGAGGGTAGATTTTTGAAGAAATTTATGAAAATATTTAGCATGGATGATGTGAATTCAGTAATAGGAGTTGAGAGTGAATTTACATATTATTCCACAAGATACAAAAACTGGGCTAGACTAGACAGAATTTACAGTTCACAGGAACATGTGCATTTAATTGAAGGTATTGATATGCACACAATAACTATTTCTGATCATGTGCAAATAATAACTAAAATAAAATCACAGGGTAATGAAATAAAAATGAGACACCGGCACTTCCCCACCTATCTGTTGAAAACAGAGGAATTTAAGGAATGGGTAGTGGGGATTATTCAGCAGCTATTCGAGAGGATAGAAATTTCTTTTGAAAATATAGCTAGGGAGTAGGATAAAGTTAAGATGGTGTTTAAAAATAGGGTGGAAATAAAAGAAAGGGAGCTATGGTTAAGAAGTAACGAGAATTACTTAGAGGTCCTGAGAAATGTTAAAGTATTACAGAATAGGGGGAATCTCACGGAACAAAAAGAGGATCAACTGCAGAATGCTAAGCGGAAAATAAGGGATTACCTCGATAATATACATACGTTTAGAAATATTGCTGTTAAGCAACTGTTTTTTGATAATAACACTAGACCACAATTATTTTTAGCAAAACAACTCATGCAACAGAAAGTAGAAAGGGCTATTACCAAGCTTAGGGAGCCTATAATAAGGAAAGTTACAAGAGATTCTGCAGAGGTATTAGAAATAGTTCAGAAATTCTATGAAAGTTTGTATAAAACAGAGAAACATGGAAATGAAGAAAAGATGCAAAATGGAAATGTTTGTGAAGATTTAACTATGCCAAGGTTAAAGGTTGATGAGGCTCAGTTACTAACAGTTAGGATAGGAGGAGATGAAATAAAAATTGTGATGTATTACCAATCTACAGGAAAATCACCAGGAATAGATGGTATTTCTGTAGAAGTCTGGAAGCTAGGAGGGGAAAAATGACAAAGATCTGGAAGGTTTTATTTAACAGCATTTTTAAGAGGAGAAGTACCAACATCATGGAAGAAAGCAGTGGTAACTGTAATACCTAAAGAGGGTAACGATCTATCAGATCCAGCTTCATACTGGCCCATTTCAATACCAAACCATGATTATAAAGTGTCCATGTCTATAATGGCTAAAAGAATGGCAAAAGGAATGCCAAAATTGATAGATATGGATCAGTGTGGTTTTGTGGAGGGGAGGCAAATATTTGACAACATTAACAGAACACTGATTATCCAGAGGGAAGCAGAATATAAGACAATACCATTGTTGGTGGTGGGTCTTGATTCAGACAAAGCATTTGACAGAGTAAGCTGGGAGTTTATCAGCAGGGCAATGGAAGCATTTGCATTCCCTGATAAAAGTATAAGGTTGATTAGGGGGATATATGAGGGTCAGAGGTGAAAATTAAAGTGAGTGGGGTCCTCTCTGATAATTTCTATTTGAGCAGAGGAACCAGGCATAGGTGTTCTCTTTGCCCTTTGTTATTTGCATTATATTTAGAACCATTGGCAAGGAAAATAAGGGACTCAGGAATTCATGGATATAATTGGTATGGCAGTCAAGAAAACGTGGCTCTATTTGCAGATAATATTATTTTATACCTGACAAAACCAGAAAGGGATATTGCAGTGCTGTGGAACATTTTGAGGCAGTGTCAAATCTTTTCAGGATACAAAATTAATGAAGCTAAAACAAAGACAATAGTGTAAGTTATGTACCCACATATGAATTGGTTCAGCAATATCCATAATTATGGGGACATGATAAAATAAAGTATTTAGGAGTATGGATTAAAATGATTCTATTATTCTGGTGTGGCAGCTAAGGATATGTGGGAAGAGACTAAACAAAAGATAATACAAAAACTGAGAAAATGGAAGCTTTGTTATATGGATATGGATTGTAAGATACAAGCAGTTAAAATGTTTTAGTCCCATTAGTCTTATACACAAGTCAGACATATTTTTATCAACCAAAGGAGAAGTTATGGATAGCAATTAATAACTAACTGAATGACTTTATCTGGGAGGGGAAGACAACAAGAGTCAAGTGGAATAAGCTGATTCTTCCAGTAGAACAGGGCAGATTGGGATTACCTGATTTGAAGGGGTATGTCAATGCTACATAGTTAAGGCTCCTATACATAGCGCAAGCAGAAAACTATAATTCAAAGTGGAAAGAGATGATTATGAAACAGGGGGAAGCTCAAGAAACAAGGAGAGACTAGGAGCTTGGATGCAGGCCTTCAAGGAGAACAAAAATAATCACTCAGGATATTATATCTATAAAGTGGCAGAATGTATCCTGAGAACTAAGCCAACACAGGACTGAAAAAAGGAGATTCTGCCAATGGGGATGACTGCAATTAGGGATACAGACAATAGGCAAGAGGGGGCTGGAATTTATTGGAGAAAACTAGCAAAGGAACCAAGGTATTGGGAGTGAATAACTAGAGAGGGGAAAGATGATAAAATGGGAAGACGTTAATAATATATTTGGACTGCAGATTAGAGATTGCCTTCCCTATCAAGGATTGATATCAGAGTATAGGCAAACAGAAAGAAATGGGGGGTCCTAAATGAAAGACCAGGACTGGTAGAGTTTTTAATAGAATCTAGAACAGAAGCTGCCATTAAAAAGGAATAATTAGTACAGCATATAAAATATTGCATGATAACCAAAATAATCAATCAGAGGAAGTTAGAAAAGATTGGGACGAGAGATTGGATAAGCAATTCACAAAGAAACATTGGGCGGATACATGTATGTCTCCCAAATATGCAACAAACTCTAGAAGATTTAGGATTTTTGCCTGGAAATGTTTGCATGGATATTTGTATACTCCAAGTAAACTCCAGAGAAGAAATTTTCCTCAGATAAAGAGCAAATGTTGGAGGTGTGATAGGGAAGAAAGAGATAATTGGGAACATATTTTCTGGGAGTGTGGTGAATTGTCAGACTTTAAGGATTCCCTGTGGAGATGCTGGGTGGGTGGATTGGTGTGACAAGGGAGATGATTTTTCTATGTTATAATACAGAATCGGAATTTCCTAGACATAGTAAGGCCTTGTGTGTCGAATTATGGTGGCTGCCAAAAAAGCAATTAGTAGAAAATGGAAATCAAAATCTAAACCAACTATACTAGAAGCAGTGAATATAGTAGCATAGATAAAACAACTGGAATTGAGATCTTTAAAAATGGGTAGGAGCAAATTACATAGGAAAAAAATGGGAATTGTGGGAACAATACATACATGGGAGGGATGAGGGTTAAAAGGACTTAAATGAGCTATATAATGTTTGACTGAAAATAATTGGGTAGATTATAAGCGATGTGATGTATAATGTTTGCAACTGGGAGTGTGTCAGTATGGTTTGTGATGTAAAATACTTGCAACTTGGATTGTGTCAATGTGGTTTGTTTTCATTTATGTAAATGTCTGATTGCCTGTGTCATAAGTGATGGTTTAATAAAGATGTTTCATGTTTAGAAAAGGCAGGAATTGAATAATTCATGCAATTTTGCTTAGGTTATATGATATATAGTAATATATGTGAAGTATAATGTTTGTAACCATGAACTTGTTAATACAGTTGGATTACTTTTATATAAATGTAAATTTGCCTATGTCACAAGTGATAATTCAATAAAGGCGTTTAAAAAAAAATAGTAAAGTACAGTTATAAGCCCAAACGTCCAGCTGGCCCATCCATTTCCCCTCCACTATGGTGAGGGTCAGCTAAGAGAGGTCATCATTAAGGCAGCCATCAGGACTGTTTAATTTGTTTCTGATTTTTGTTCTATCATTCCTGTACACGTGCAGCTATTGCAAGAGAAGGGGAGTGTAATGGGTCGACCATGATGACATTCTCCTTTTATCCATAAGTGATATTTCCTTCTAGAAGCTATGCCCATCAACTTTGAAGCATGGGAGCTGGCTTTTCCATCTACACCAAAATGTGTGCACCTGCCCACTGTGACCCTGAATGAACATAACACTCTCTTCCTTTTGGGAGAGATGAGTGGTTACACACCTTCATTCCTCTCTCTTCCTCCCTACCTGCTCCTCCACTGCTGGGAATACTGATCAAACCACAATTTCCTGGGTTGCAGTAAGGACTCTGTCATTCTGAGCCATAGAGTCAGGATGATCACATAAACAATTGGAACACACCTTTCCTTTCCCACATTCAAAATGGGGACAACTATCCCAGTTTGCCAATCCAGTTGTACTGCCTTAACCTTTATACAGCATTGAAATGTTTGTCAGCCATGAAATTCCAGCAGTGCCAATCACATTCATCATTCCCCACTATAATTTATCCATTCTGACAGCCTTGCCCTAATGGAATAGTTTAATTCATGCAAAGACCTTATCTACTAAATTTAAACCAATTCCATTATATGGTGCTGGCATCCTTTTTGGATGAGGGCATGTTCATCAGATTTAACCGTTTCTCAAAGTGCTCCTCTCACATCTCAACAATGTCACAGTCAAGGTCAGAGTTTTTCCACACTTGCAGAGAACAACAGGTCTGGTGTCCTCCTTTACACTCCTGAGTCACTGGATGGTTTTCCAGAAACATTTTGAGACTAGCTTAATAATTATTTTCCAGGATCTTGGCAAATGTCGGTGTGAGCAGAAAAAAATGGAAACATTAAAACCTATTTAAAATATTAATATATGGAATGGGGCTATAGTTTAAGTCAATTTAATGAGTGTATTAAGAAACTGGAAAGGCATTCAAGTCCACTCAGCTTTCATGACAATGGTATTTGGCCTGTGGAATGAGAGAGTGCTGATCTATTTTTTTATGATGTATAGTCACTTCTGCCAATTTTGAGATGTCATGTCTTAGATCATTGGTACATTTTGCCCCAAGTGATTTTTACTTGTAGGAGGAATAAGAACTTAAGGGACATGCTTGTCATTAGCATATGCAAACCTTTGTCATATCCAGGCAGCCAGTTAGGTGCTTTTTCTTGTACCAGATGAGATTCCTTTCTCAGCTGTGTAATGTACATGCAACTTTCATTAATGGAGATCAGATTTCTTTCTAATGGTCAATTCGCCTGTGATTTGATAGGTCTCATTCACATTACTGGCTGTGGACAATGGACATTGGACAGACTCAACTTATCTTTAAAGCAAGAATTTTAGAATATTTTAAACAGGTCCAGTAGAGTGATTTAACCAGCATGTCAGCTATTCATTGTCAACAGGCACACAGTGAGCTTTTAGATTCAATCATTCGTAGTGTTCTACCTTTCCCTGACAAGTCTAGAACAGGAGACCTGGAAGGGTCCCCGTATTAGGATTTGAAGCTCAATCGATTTTAACATTTTGTTCCCTATAACCATGGGGATTAAATGCTGACTTGGAATGGTCTGCTTTACTTTAAATTAAAGTATAGTCACTTTATTCAGTGTTTGTGAATGTTTATTTGAATATAATTATGGGAAAGTATTTAATACATATATATGCTCTGCACAGGCTGCTATTTTGAAGATGGATGTGCATTGTGAGCATTCATTTTTTTAATAAGTATGCAGGGCACTTTTTAAATTATTGGCTTGTTTGTAAAAAACTTCTCCTTGATTAGCAGTTTTACATGTAAGTAATAATGCCTGACAGGGTGTGTA
Source organism: Protopterus annectens (assembly GCF_019279795.1). NCBI lineage: Eukaryota > Metazoa > Chordata > Ceratodontiformes > Protopteridae > Protopterus > Protopterus annectens. The sequence continues at coordinate 1,686,985,524 of NC_056735.1, read as the reverse complement.
TTAATGTGCAATTAATGCCCTCCCAGGGGTGTTATGACACCCAAAGTCACAGGTGGAAGGCCTCTGCACCCCTAGAAGGGCATTAATTACACATTAACACACACCCTGGAGGGCATTATTGTGCTTAGAGAATGGGCTCCTTGTCAAATTGTTGTGTTTTACTTACTTATTTTTTTAAGTACTGTTATTTTTTTTTTTGTATATTTTTGATGAAAAATAGTTCCTCTGTCTAATGTTTCAAACTTTCTGTAGTACATGTTAATGGCGTTGGAGGAAGCAGTTTACATCAAAAATATATAAAAATATATAGTACTTAAAAAAAGAAAAAAGTAAGTAAAACAACAATTTTACAGAAGCCCATTCTCTCTCATACACAACTTTCATACACGCATTCACTCACATAAGATCGCTCTCACTGTCTCTCAATCTCTCTCTCTCTCACACACATACACACACACACACACACACACACACACACACACACACACACACACACACACACACACACACACACACACACACACACACACACACACACACACACACACACACACACACACACACACACACAGACTTCTCTGCTTTCATACATGCACTCACACACAAGATTGCTCTCACTCTCTCGATGTCTCGCACACACACACACACACACACACACACACACACACACACACACACACACACACACACACACACACGCACACACACACAGTCATTTCTGCTTTCATACACACATTCATTCACACATGATCTCTCTTAGTCTCTCTCTGTCTCTCACACACACACACACACACACACACACACACACACACACACACACACACACACACACACACACACACACACACTTTTTATTTTACACTCGCTAAACAGCAGAAGCGCTGCTTAGCAACTGTAAAATTGCAGCTTAACCGATCTGTATTTCACACTCATACATGCATACACTTTCACACAAACACATAGACACACTTTTTTTTACTTTTATTTTATTTTACATTCGCTAAACAGCAAAAGCGCTGCTTAGTGAGCATAAAATAACGGTGGCCGTTCCATTTTTCTCAGTTAGAACTCTACAGCAGGTTGATAAGCTGCTGTGAAGTGGCGGACTGGTTTTTCACCGGGCATTACTTGTACAGTAATACCCTGCTGAAGAACGCTCATTCTCCAATCAGAGTACTGATGTACAGTAAGCCCATTATCTAAATGTATTTATTCAATCTGAACTTTTGTTTCTGAACTCTCTCAGAAGGCAAATAGCTGGGGCACCAGGAGGTTTTCATCATCATCATCAACTCCCCATTCCCATTTTCTACATGGCTTCGGGGTGTCATATCGACTGTCACCATCTCTCCCTATTCAATGCTGCTCTGCCACCTTCTTTGACACTCATACCTGATTGTCCCAAATCTTCTGTCACACAATCCATCCAACTCTTTGGTGGATGCCCTTCTTTCCTCTTGCCCTGTTCCTGCCTGACCCAAATCTTCACCAGATTGTCTTCTGTTTTTTTGCACATGTGCCCAAACCACTGTAATCTGTTCTCTTTGGCCTTTTTTGGGAATTGGAGCTACTTGGCTTCTGCTCTTATGTCCTCATTTCTTCATCTGTCCCATGGTTTGCATCCTACCACCCATCACAGAGACTTCATCTCCATCACCTTTATCTTGTTCAACTGCTCAGCCTTTACTGCCCAGGTTTCTGTACCATACAGTAAGTACTGATCTTTTGTAGACCTTACTTTTCAGATTCTTTGGCATTCTTTTGTCATACACTACCCTTGACACTCTGCCAGTTAGCTGTAGCCCCTCTGATTTTAGCTTTGACCTCTTCATTCAGAATTCCCTTCTCTTCAGCCACCCCTCCCAGATACTTGAAGCTGTTAATCTGTTCCACTATTTTCCCTTCTATCTCAATTTTCAGCTTCTTCTGATTTTACCCATTTGCTGCCATTAAATATGTCTTATCTGTACTCAGATTCATCCCACAAGCCTTTGCATCTCATTCCCCTATCCTTTTGCTGAAGTTTTTGCTAAAAGTCAGCCTATAATGCCACACAGTCTGTATACAGCAGCTTTGTTGATCTGTTCCCTCCAGCCTGTTTGCTAATGTAATTAATCACCAGTATGAAAAGCAGTGGGCTCAGAGCTGAACCACGATGCAGACCTACTCCCACATGGAAACCCTCTGTGGACTGAACATTGTTCGTACTTGAGTCATTGGGTCCTTGTACATAGCCTCCACTAATTCCACCAATGATTCTGGGACTTTGAACTACTGCAGGACTGTCCAAATCAACATTCTTGGGACCTTGTCACATGCTTTCTCCAAGTTTTGAAATGACAAGTTGGACTCTTTCCTCATTTCTAGTTTCTTCTCAAGTATGCGTCACACTGCGAACATTGGGTCAGTTTTGCTGCATCCTGATAGGAATCCTAACTGCTCATCTCCCATCTTACTTTCTATTACTCTGCATACTTGTCAATCATCCTCTCTAGAGCTTTCATTCAATATGACAGAAGTCTGATACCTGTGTACTGCCCACAGTTATGAATGTCCCCTTTGTTCTTAAACACTGGCACTACTATGCTTATTCTTCAGTCATCTGGAATACGTCTTTCTCTCCATACTGCTCTGAGTATCCTCAGGAGGCATTTCTCCCCTATCCCACTCAACATCTTGATCATATCTGCTGTGACCTCATCTGAGCCTGCTGCTTTCCCTGACTTCATTTTCCTTAGTGCTGTTCTTACTTCTTCTATGGTGGGTTCCTCCTCCTCCTCTCTCATCATAGTCTGTGCCTGCAGCAGTACAGCTTCTGTGGGTTTTCCTTCATTCAGAAGCTTCTGGAAGTATTCCTTTCATCTGCCTTTGATGTCCTGTGGACTGGTGAGCAGGCTGTTGCTGGCATTCCTCATGAAGAGCTTCTGACTATCTTCTCTAGCTTTCTGTGTTTGTCTTGCAGCCTGAGTTTCTGTGTGCCATCCACTGAGCACTTTCAAGAGGCTGGTAGACTGCCACTGATGCCTTGTTCTTTGCTAATACAACTCCTCCCTTAGTCTCTTTATTAGCCAACCAGTATTCCTTTTAGCCTGGTCAGTCTTTTCCATTTCTCACTTTTTCCTGTACTCCTTCTTTATTATGCTGCCCTCCTGAACTTTTGCATTCCACCACCTGCTTTCTTTATATACTTTATTTCCATAACTGGCTTGATCACATATCTGTTCTGTAGTCCTTACACATGCTGTTTTGAGGTGCTACCATTTTTCTTCAACTCCACCTATTTCCTCCTCTTGTTCTTGAGGTACTAGAGCCCTGAGTAATTCCTTGAACTGTTCTGCTTTCTCCCCAGTCAATTTCCAGGTCTTCAGTCTGGTCTCTGCTGACCTTACAGTCTTCTCTGACCATTGCTTGCAGCTGATTGTGGCAATCAGCAGTTTATGCTGTGGGCCAACTGTTTCACTGGGGATGACTTTGAAATTGCTGATTCTTCCCCAGCACCATTTTCTTACTAGGAGGAAGTGAACCTGAGTTGCATGTTGGCCATTCTTGTATGCGATCTTGTGATTGTCTCTCTTTCTGAACCATGTATTGGCTAACATCAAGCCATTTGCCATACACAAGTCTTGAATGAGCTCTCCTTCTTTATTCCAGTTGCCCCACCCATGTGGACCCAGGTAGTCCTCATTTCCTGTTCTGTCTGTCCCAATATGTGCATTTAGGTCACCCATTATCAACATCAATTCACGTTGCCCTGCTTGATCTTGAAGGTCCTGCAGCTGCTGTCTAAATGCACTCTTTTCCTCACTATCAGAACACTGCTGTTGAGCATAGGCTGAGATTATAAACACTGACCTATCAGTACACTGGAATCTGATTGCCATGAGTCTGTCAGTAATACTGACAACATCCCTCACTGTCTTCTGAAGCCAGAGGTTTTGCCTGTCAAATAAAGAATGATAGACCAGCAATTCATGCAGTTTTGGACAGGTTTTTGTTCTTTAGTCAATATGTAAATTCTACTGATATCCAAACCTTCACTTTAGTGACTGCCACGGCTGTTGACTTCCAGGTTTGCCTATGCCTATCATTCAGATCTGGAGATCCCTCTACTAGTATTTCAGAAAATGCCTCTTTTTTAAAACAGATACGTTCCCTCACTCCTGGTGTCTACCAGCAAGTCTTAGGATTTCAGAAATGACAAATACTGACCAACTTAATGACCACATCTCCTTGCCACTGCTTCACCTGAGGTCTTGAATAGGGTCTATTCAAGTGCCACATCCTTTACCTTCCCAGTTACACAGGAGGAACTCTACTGTAGGCGGGAGCTAAACTCATCCCATACAGAAGCACTGGCTAGGAATTCCAGGGATACCCACACTACGCATTTGGGTATCCCAGATCTGTTCAATCACTACTGTGGCCATATGACCCTACTCAACATGAAATGGTGATCAGCTGACAGCACCTCTCCTGACCCAAATGTCCAGAATACTAGGCTTCATTTCTGAAACAATGTAAATCAGTGACCTTTGGCCCATGGGGCACTGGTGCCTGGTATAATTATTAATATCCTTGTCTTCAAACATTATATTTGTTAAAAACAGTCCTTGAATTCTGAAAAAAAAAAACAGCTTGGCACTTACATACCTGACATTACTGGGTTCATATTATAAGCATGAAAACTGAATCGCGCGAACACATATTGAGCGACACGTAAAGAGCGAATAATCACAATATCGAAGGTATGAACGGATACCGCCATATGGAATTCTTCCCTTTGCCTCAATGGAGTGCGATCTCGGAGTTGGTATATTTAAGTAGGGGCTGTGTGGGGGGTGCAGGGGGGCTTGCCCCCCTGCATACAACAGTTAGTGACAGTATTTGTTTGTTGGTTTTGTCATGTTTTGGATTCGATGTTTTGGGCTTTCGCCCTTTACGTGTTGCTCAATATGTGTTTGCGCGATTCAGTTTTCGTGCTTATAATATGAACCCACATTACTAAATATGGCATAAGTTTAATATTACATGAATGCTTCGTAGTCATGCTATATTCATAACATCCAGTTATGCTACTTTTTATTATTTGGCAAGTAGGGTTTGTGCCCATTTTGGAAGTCCTTCATAAAGAATGTGGGAGGGTTAAGAACAGTGCAAGTCTCCTTATAAGGCATAAGAAAAACAGTTAACATATTGTACACTATCAAGCTGTCATGCTGTACTCATGCTTAAGCAGTATTGTTAAAATACATTAAGGCAAGTTCTTTGCAACTGTGATGACCTTGTGGCAACCAATGCCACTAAATGTGAGAAATAATACATGTGAAAGGCAGTTACTGTGAATAGAGGGGTGCTGGGAAACATTGGTTCACAGAGAGAGTGGTGTAGCTCTGTACATGAACAGTGTGCGGTCTAATTTGGGTGTGGAGGTTGGAGACCCAGACCCAGAACAGTAGCACCCTCCCTCTTTGCTCTTAGTGCCAATGTTGTGTTTTGTGGATTATTCATTGAAACAGAGTGGGTAACAGCATCTTCTTCATATTTAGTGGTATTAGTTGCCACAAGGGTGTTACATTTGATGTGCAGTGGTTGGAAACTAGAACCTGAGTTATTCAGCCTAAAACAGTTGTGATACCAAAGGTGTGTGTTAACCCTCTCAGCAAAAAGATAAAATATACAGGGGTCTGGTTGTGCACAGTAGTTATTTTATTTTCCAGGCACACTAGTTAGGATTAGGCAGAAGATGTGCTCTGCTGACAAGTATGCTAAAATGTCAGTGACAAAGGATTGTAAAGTCTCAGGGGAGTGCAGCAAGCCAATATGTTGAAGGAGAAGATGGTCTCAGCTTTGTGCACAGTGTAGCATGGAGACAATCTGCAGGGAACCAAGCCAGGACAGTCTGTCTCATCTCAGGGGGACTGGACTTTGAATCCCAGCTGGATTTACAGTGACTGGCACTGGAAATGAAGCACATCAAACTTAAAGCAGCTGAGTGAATGTGACAACTGGAAGCAGGGGAGAGCAAAAAATAATGCCAGCATGAAAAGGACATGATCATGTTATGCCAGAAGCACGTAAGTCATGAGGAGGGAGAAAATTTCACCCAAAAAGCTCAGGTCAGTAGTTAACTTTTTCCTCATTATAAGGAGGATGATAATGTAGATTCTTTTTTAAGGGCTTTTGAGTGGGTGTGTATTCAGCACCAAACTGACCAAGGGCAGTGGGTAAGTTTTTATCTCCCTTCCTCATGGGTAAAGCAATGCATGCAGTTTCTAAACTCAGTGATGTTGATGTTGGCCTTTCCAGTTGTTGTAGATGTCTTGTGAGGTACATACCAAAAGGGGCGAGTATTCCATAATGGGTCTAATAAGTGACAAGTAGAGGGTAACAATTACCTTTTTTTTCCTGGATGAGAAACCTTTTGTGATGAGGTGTGCCATGTAGAAGGATTTCCTGACTACTGTGACGATGTGATTATCAAAGGAGAGACTACTGTCCACCTGTGCCCCAAGGTCTCTTATCACACTTTCGGTGTTAAGTAGACTACCGTGTATGTGGTAGTTCATGGGTACAATATGTAGGAACAATGAAGTCACACAAAGATTTTGGCTATATAACTGTGACACAATAAAATGTTGACAGACTAGTGTGAAGTTGCTGTGAGAACATCCTATCTGTGGAAATTAGCTAGTCATTTTAAGGCATAATACTCCTTGTAGCGGCTAACTAGGAAACTTAGATAGCTGGAGTTAGATTTTTGTATGCATTCTATCTTTGTTTAATATACTTTATTTTAATCTTCCTTGTGTGCCAACATATGTATATTTTATTTGGTATTTGTGCTATTTTCTTTCTTATTTAAATAAAATCCATTTAAATTATTTTTCAGCTATTGTGGCTGGTATTTGTTTATTACACAAGTATTTATGCACTGTTGCTTAATTGAGAACAGGGTAACTATTTAAATTAAGGAATAACACACTGTAAGGGCCATGTCTTTGAGACGGGTTTATATCATAACATCGAAGTAGTAAAACTTTGAATGTTATAATATTGAACCGAAAACAGCAAACGCTGAAAATAGCGAAGCTGCAGAACATCAACTTCTTTCCTAGGGAAAGAATTGGGTGGGCTGTTTCTGCCGCTTCGCTATTTTCTCCTCTGTGGTGCGAAGGTTACGGACTGGGTTAAGGTAAGTGTGCGAACGGACTGGGTTAAGGTGAGTGTGGGAATGGGATAGTTAGGGACCTTAGGGTTAGTGAGCGGATGAGGTCAGTGTGTGATAGTTACGGACCTTAGGGTTAGGGTTTGGGTTAAGGTAATTGGATAGATAGTAGTGTATGTACGGTTTAGTGTAGGGTTAGGAGTAGGATTTTAAGTGTATATGTGTGGATTACTTTTTTTGGTGTGCTTGTGTTGTATGTGTATTTCTTGGAACAGCAAATTTTTTCCATGGGAAAAAAATTGTTGTTCTGAGCTTTCAATTATATCACATTTCGAAATATCAAGTTCAAGCTTATGGTGTTCGATATTTTGGGATTTCGATTATGTGATATAAACCCTTTGAGACTGCTTTGGCCAACTACCTGTAAAAGAGATATCAAGTGGCACAATCAGAGCATACCAGAAACTGGAAGTCTCTGACTTTCTTCAGAGTGGTGGGAGTATTACTAGGCCCAGGAAGAAAGCTGTCTGTGTGGAATTGGAGGGTTCAGCAGCCTTCCCTGAAAATTGTGTGCATGTGTGTGAATATGAAAAATAATGCTTTGAGTCAAAGGCACTTACTGTGGATAGAGGGGCGCTAGGAGATATTGGTTCACAGACAGATGTCTCATTCATTGTGATTCTGATTCAATGCCTCTTAGTGCCAAGGTTGTGTTTTGTGGATTATTCATTGAAACAGACTGTAACAGCATTTTGGTTGTCACGAGGCCATCACAGCAACATCAATTTATATAATGATTTCACTCTAAACCTGAACTTGTGAATTATTAAAATGTAATTATGCAGTTGTTAATGAATTTTAACAAACTGTTTAAAACTGAATAATTTAGCAGACACGTTTGCCACTGAAATTTAGAAAAATCATCACCACTCTAGGTAATTGCTTGCCACAGATAGGCCAATTACTGTGATGGTGAGAAAATGTAATTTAGTGACAACTATGGCAACATTGAGAAAAGCCTCATTTCAGCTCACTAGCATGTCTCTGAACCACACTCTAGATGATGCTGGCACTTTTTAGACCTGATGGCAGTAATGTTCTCCCAAGCAGTCCATGCACTTCCTTTAGCAAAGACACCCTCCCCACTAGCACATACAGAGACACACATATTCACCTATCAAATATCAGCAAACAAGCCTCTCATTATTGTTGATCACAGTCATTGAAGCCTTCATCCATTCCAAACCACATGCTCGCTCCACCATATATACATATCTAGACATTCAATTTCCTACCTAATTCCTCTATTGTGACCACCACACACACACACACACACACACACACACACACACACACACACACACACACACACACACACACACGTGCACACTCGCGCACACACACACACACACACACACACACACACACACATACACACACACACACACACACACACAGACACATTCATGCAGCTTCATTCATGACCCTACAGAGACACACACACACACACACACACACACACACACACACACACACACACACACACACACACACACACACACACACACACACACAAGCACCCCCAACCTCTGCTGAATTTATCTGTAGCACAACTGTTTCCATAAGAGTGAATTGGTGACTGCCATATTTTTATTGCATTCATTTTCTTCCAACAGTGAAATTTTATGGAACATCCAAGATGGCTGCACATTGAGTAACAGCTTAATTTCAGCTCTCACAGTGTGAAAACATAAACTCAGAAGAGAGAGACAGTGAACTCATTTTTTGGGTAAATTTCAGTAACTAGCTAGTAAGTGTACTGCCTGGATGCCAGCAAAAAAAAAAAAAAAAAAAGAGAGAAAGAAAGAAATTCAGAGAAACTGAAAGAAAATCAACCACAAAGGTAAGGAAAACACTGACTGGGAAGAATTTTGCAGTTGTTCAGCAAAATACAGTGCAAGCTCCACCTTTTGTGCAAGACATGACTTCCAGTAACCTAGAGGAAAAAATAAGTCAAATGTTATTAGAGCTGATTAAAATAAATGAAACACTGATGGAGTGTATCAACTCAAATAAGAAAAGACTGGATAAAATGGAATAAACTTTAATCAGATATTCAGATAATGTAATAAAACTGCAACAATTGGTGGTCAAAATGAGGAAAAGGCTGGCTGAATATGAGACTGCTCAAGAAGAGATGTTTCAAAAAATAATAATAACAGAATAAGAGGACAGAGCACACTGGGAAAATTTGAGATTTTCTGCTGTACCAGAGAAGCTGGAAGGAACAGACTGTATTAATTTTATGAAAGCACAAATAAGCAACTGGACTGTATTCCACAGTAGGAGTTGTTAATCATATGCATGCTCCAAACTTGGCCATAAGAAAGCAACCTAGACCTTTAATAGTAAATATGCAATCCTACCTGCAGAAGGAGTTGATTCTGACAAAACTGTGGCAGAAGGACAGAGTACTAAAAGTGGGAGACTGTATAGCATTTGTGGAAAACGATCACTCACTGTATACCAGGCAGAAGAGGAGTACATTTATTCCACTAACCAGGGAATGTTGAGAAGCAGGTGTGAGATTCAAACTGCTGTATCTAGCAGTCTTCAGAATATTCTTTCCTTGAGGGACAAAATCATTTTTGATGCAGAACTTGTTAAGGAGGAAATACAAATGTTTGCCTGACAAGCAGCAAGCTGTGAAACAGAAGCAAATTCTGCTTCTTGTTTTTCTGGTAATAAAGACCACAGATAAACTGCCAGTGAAACATTTTCTAGTGTTTCAATGGAAAATGCTTGAGAGACAGAAAAAAGAACAAGAAGTGACCAGAATAACTGAGGGCGCATCTGAAAAGAAGCAGAGACTGGATTTGGGAGATGGAGATAAAAATGAATGAAACCAGCAACTCGGAAATTGAAAAATAAATGTGGTATTATAAAGCATTAATTATATTTGTGAAACATGGCAGGACAATGACTTTTTTGACTTTGTTAAACTTGTAGGAGACTCTAAAGCATATGCCCTACTTCATGTCATTAATGTTTGGAGGAACACATACGACAGGGGAAGTGGAAGAAAGAGCTGACTGTAAGTAAAACAAACTTTTGTTCATAACAGTAATATTTGTATAGTGCATGATATCTGTATGCTATAAAGTTCAAGTTTAATGGGGATACTAAAGTAAACAAGTGCCCTGTTGTTTTCCTTCTTTTCTCATTCCTCTTGTTCAGTTTAAAGATATGTAGACATTGCAATGTAAAAAAGAAGAATAAAAGTCTGTTCAAAAGAGTATGATACAAGAACAAATTATGTGCTTTTTCTCATTCTTGCATAGAGGAATTACTGGATTAAGGCTCTTGGCTTTATCTAGTAACAAGTTGTAAGAGAAAGCAAATAAATAAAAAAGAACATTGAATATAATAAAGCTCTCCTCTAGAAAATAAATAAATAAATACTTGTAGAAGCAACTATGTATCTGGTTCTTGTGTATCCATGGAGACAATCTGATAAAGAGCAATAAAAACAGAATACTTCTTTCTTTTAAAGGCTTTCTTTCAATAGCTAATAGATAATGTTTTCTGAAAGCATTAAACTGTTTTTTCATTCTGGGAAATCAATAAAGATAAGACAAAACTAGTCAGCACTTAGTAAAAGCACAGACTGTACCATGTGTCTTAGCATGAATAACCTTCCTTTCAGGTTAACCTAAGTCTGCGAGTGTGGCTGTCAGTTTGGGACAATTGTTCCTATTAGGAAGGTAAAACTTCACCATAACAATTCTCTGGATATTTCTTCCCACAATATTTACTTCTCTGGACCCCTGTCTAGCAGGGCAACTGACATGATCCCCGGGGTGAATTTCCTATCTCCCATCCAATCATCAAGGTTCCTTTTGAAGAGGGTCAAGGAGGTGCTCTGCTTGACATGTATGGGCAGTCTATTCCAGAGTATGGGGAATCTCTGGGTCAGGAACCTATCCCTCCAGCATGTTTTGTTCATTGTGATGACAAGGTTTAGATCCCTGGAGCATGTGGCTCTGAGGGATTGGGATTTTCTTTAAGTGGAGCATGTCCAACAGCTTAGGGTTTGACATGGCCTTGTATGTTAAGCAGAGATCACCTGAGTAGACGATATGCCACAGAGTATAGCTAGAGTTTTTTTAGATGGTCAACATATGGCATCTGCTTTAGGCCTGTGATTGTTTTAGTGAGGTATTTCTGTGGCCTTTCCAGCTGTTGCAGATGTCTTGTGCGGTACATACCAAATCGGACATTATACTCTATAATGGGTCTAATGAGAGATGAGTACAGTGGGACAATGACCTCCTTTTTTCTGGATGAAAAGCCCTTAGTGATGAGGTATGCCACATTGAAGGATTTCCTGACTGTTGTGGCAGTGTGGTTATCGAAAGAGAGACCACTGTCCACCTGTGTCCTTAAGTCTCTCATCACACTTTTGATGTTTAGTATACTGCCACCTATGTGGTAATTCATGGGTACATGTTTTTTTCCAAAGGGGCTAACTATACATTTTTTGGCATTAAGCTTGAGCCCATGGCTCTGGTACCAGGCATCTGTTTCTGTAAGGCCCTTTTGTAGAATATCCACATCATTTGGGGATTCAATAATGGCTCCCAATTTGCAGTCATCTGCAAACTCTGTTAGCCAGAGTTGCTTAGTGTTGGCCTGTACTTCAGAGAAGTAGATGCCAAACAAGATTGCTCCCAGGACTGAACCTTGAGGTACTCCACTTGTCATATGTCTGGAGCTGGTTTGGAGTCGGCTACTTTTACAGTCTGGGTTCTGTCAGTAAGCCAGTTGGCAACCCATCGAGTGACATAGGAATTTATGCCCAGCTTAGTAAGTTTATCTATGATTCCAGAGTGGGGGAAGGCCTTGGCGAGGTCCAGATAGGCTGTGTGGACTGCCTTACCCTCGTCCACAGCTCTGGAGACTGATTCGAAGAAGTCAATCAGATTTACAAGATCGGCCCTTCACAAACCCAAACTGGGTGGGGTCCAGTGATTGAAGGCTGCCAATGTCTTCTTTTATAAGTTCCATGATAATGCGTTCCAAGCCCTTGCAGATCAGGCTTGTCAGACTGATGGGACGGTAGTTTCTGGGATCCAAGGCGGATCCCCCCTTGTGGAGTGGGATAACTGTAGCTGTGCGCCACTCAGTGGGCACAAAGCCGGAGGTGAGGCTATGATTAAACATGACACTTAGATGAGGTGCCAGTTCATTTTGTAGTTCATGTAGTACACAGCCTGGGATGTCATCTGGTCCCATGGATGCTGTATTCTTAGCTTTGGAGAGTGCAGTTTCTACCTGTGTGGCTGTGATTATCGGAATTTGGCAATCATTTGGTACTGAGATGGGCCCTTTAGGGGGTGAGAGGGGGGTGAAGTTGGCACTAAATCGATCTGCCAGGATATTGGCAATATCCTTGGGATCAGTATATTTAATGCCATTCTGTTGTAGCTCAGAGCAGATCTGAGCATTGCCATTTAGATTCTTGACATAACTATAGAATGCCTTGTGGCTGTCTTTGGAATCCTTGGCAATTTTATTTTCGTAACTAGCTTTTGAGGATTTTATGAGGGATCTCAGCTTCTTACTGAGGCTGGTGAGAATGTTTTTTGCATCCTTGGATTTTTCTCTTTTCTGCAACAGTTTCTTCCTTCGGTTGTATAGTTTGTTTATAGCAGGGGACCACCAGATTGGCTTCCTTTTTTTGGAGAAGAGCATCTTGGTTCTATTTGGGATGGCACGATTCATGCATGAGTGGGTGTGCTCGTACAGTGCCTTAGTGTAGGATTCTGCAGTCAAACTTTCAGATCCCGTCTGCATGGGTGTCATGAAGTTTGTCACTTCTGACTTTAGTAGCATGAAGTTGGCTTTGGAGAAGTTTTTTAAGGAGGTTTCCTTACTGGGGTATGGGATGTGGATGTCAAGGGTGATTTGCTTATGGTCAGACCTGACCAATGAAGGGGTGACCACTGGTGTGGCACATCTATCTCCCATGTTGGTAATGACCATGTCTAGGATATTGGAGCTCATGGTGGGACAATGGATTAGTTGATCCAGGGTGCTGGAATTTATGAATTCCAAGAACCGTTGGGAAAAGGAGTTGGTACCCAAGTAGTTTTCCCAGTTAATGGCAGGGTAGTTGAAATCACCCAGTATTAGGGTGTTTGGTTGTATCTTAATGTTTTCCAGTATGTTTAGAAAGGTGTAGTGAGAATCTTGGGGTATGGTGGGGGATCTGTAGCAAGCTACAGTTTGGATTGCAGTCTTACCTAGTGTTAGTTGCGCCTGGAGAATTTCAGATGCATAGTGTTGGGCAGCTAGCCTGGAGGTGTGAATATCCTTGGTGAATATGGACACTCCTCCACCTTTAGTGTTTCAGTCTTGGTTTTGGGGCCGAAAAGTGTGGTAAGAGTTGTAGCCTGGTATTGCAAGGGTGCTCTCTGGAGCCTTGAACCAGGTCTCAGTTACTGCACAGATATTGATGTTCTCCATTTTTAAGAGTGTCTCAAGAGAGTGCATTTTGAGGTTTAGACTTCTAGCGTTGAGTAGCATTACCTTCAGATTTTGCATAGGCCCTAGGGCCGATAGCCTAGTACCAACCTATGAACCTATATTTGAATATGTGTATAGTTTTGTGTGTTAATATTAGGTTAATATTTTTTGGGGATGTATTGGGGCGTATTTGTATGTTTTTTGAGGGCTTTCAATAAAACAAGAAATTTTATAAGATGTGACATAGGCTCAAATGGAAATAATAAGAAACAACTGGATAAAAGGTCAACCTGACAAATATTAGTGTGTGCATGTAACACAAAAGCTAGAACTAGATACTTAATAAAAAAACTGTCACAAATACAGGGTGGGAATAATAACTTTTCAATATTATGACCCTCTCGATACTATCTTTAAATGTTAATGGTCTCACAAATACAAAACAGAAAAAGTAGTGAACTGTATTAAAAATGTAGAGTGCAAATAGTTATGCTACAGGAAACACATATGGAAAGAACTCAACATGTGAATTTGATAAAGAAAGGTTTTCAGGACAGTTATTCAGTGGAATACCTGGGACAAAAGAAAAGAGGAGTACTTATATTACTTGCAAGAGGAGCTCAAAAAGCAATAGAAGATGACAAAAAAGATAATAATGGTGGATATGTAGAACTAAGAGACTACTGGCAAAGGAGGAGGATTACACTGTCATGTATTTATATTCCACCTAAAGCTGCTACAATAGAGCTTAAGAAGATTCTGGGAGAAATAATCAGTTTTTAGAAGGGAACATTACTTATAAGTGGGGACTGGAATTTGATTTGCAGCAGAAAAGATGTGACTTGGGGCCCAGAAGGGAAAATATAACAAAGCAAGCTAGATTTTTGAAGTAATTTATGAAAATATTTGGCATGGAAGATGTGTATGCACTGATAGGAGTTCCGAGTGAATTTACTTATTATTCCCCAGGATACAAAAACTGGGCTAGGTGAGACAGAACTTACATTTCACAGGAACATGCATTTAATTGAAAGTTTTGATACGCATTCAATAAGCATTTCAGATCACATGCCAGCAATAACTAAAATAAAAACACACAATAATGAAATAAAACTGAGACACTGGCACCTTCCCAACTAATTTTTTAAAAAGAGAGGAATTTAAGGAATTGGTAGTGGAAATGATTCAATTATTTGGGAATTAACAGAGAAGACAGAAATTTCTTCTAAAAATATAGCTAGGGAGTAGGATAAAATTAAAGTGGCATTTAAAAGTGAGGTGGAAATAAAAGAAAGGGAGATATGGTTATGAAGCAACAATAATTATTTAGAGGACTGACAAATGTTAAAGTATTGCAGAACAGGGGAAATCTCACAGAACAAGAAGAGCAGTTGCAGTATGCTAAGCAGAAAATAAAGGATTACCTCAATAATATGCATGAATTTAGAAAAATTGCTGTTAAGTAACTGTTTTTTTATAATAATGCCAGAGCACAAAAACTTTTAACGCAATTACTCAGACAATAGAAAGTAAAAAGGGTTGTCACCAATCTTAGGGAGCCTATAAGAAGGAAGATAACAAGAGATCCCATGGAGGCACTAGAAATATTTTGGAAATCTTAGGAATGTCTGTATGAAGCAGAAAAATATGGAGATCAAGAAAATGGTCAAATGGAAATGTTTACAGAAGAATTAAATATCCCAAGATTAGAGGTAGGTGAGGCTCAATTACTAATAGTTAGGATATTAGGAAATGAGATAAAAATGGTGATGTATGATCAGTCAGCAGGAAAGTCCCCAGGAATGGATGGCATTTATTCCTGTGGACATTTGGAAGCTAGGAGGGAAAAAACTGATAAATATCTGGAAGGTTTTGTTTAATGGTATTTTAAGAGGAGGATAAGCACCAACATCCTGGAAGAAAGTGGTGGTGGCTGTAATACTAAAGAGGGTAAAGACCCATCAGATTCAGCTTTATACAGGCCCATTTCAATCCTAAACCATGATTATAAAGTGTTCATATCTATAATGGCTAAAGAATGGCAAAGTTGATGCCAAAATTGATGGACATGGATCATTCTGGCTTAATGGATGGTAGGCAAACTTTTGACAACATTAACAGAACACTGATGATCCAGAGGGAAGTTGAATGTAAGAAAATACCACTGTTGTTGGTGGGTCTTGATGCAGAAAAATATTTGACAGAGTGAGCTGGGATTTTATCAGCAAGGCAATGGAAGCATTTGCATTCCCTGATAAAATTATAAGGTTGATTAGGAGGATATATGAGGTTTGGAGGCAAAACATAAAGTAGGTATGTTCTTCTCTGATAATTTCTGTTTGAACAGAGGAACCAGATAGGGGTGTCCTCTTTCCTCTTTGTTGTTTGTACTATATTTAGAACCACTGGCAATGAAAAGAGACTCAGAAATTCAAGGACATAATTGGTCTAGTAGCAACCAAAAAAACTCTCTTGCACCAAAGTACTCCGACAAGTAACAAAAATATCCAAAAATATCCAAAAACAAGCAAGCAGAGAACATCCACGTGGAATAAAATACCATAAAACTTTATTTTCACAGATGAGCGCTTTCAGGCCATATGCCCTTCGTCAGATGCCACACAATCTAAAACATCACAAATTTAAAATAAGTAACAACCTATCACATTTCAGTAAATCACCCTCCTTTTCTTAAGGATAGGTTTTAAAGGTACAAAGCCATTAATGCCAGGTGATCTGTCTGCTCCTAGCCTTACTATCCATCTGATTTCAGCACATTCTGTTTCATTAACCAGATTACCTCCCCTAGTGTTTGGAGTAACAACCTGCATCACCATAAATAAAAATGAATGAGTAGGATTATCTTTTATATGGAATGCCAAGGCATTATGCTCATTCCTGAGTCTAATGTCTGACAAATGTTTAAAAATCCTGGTCTTAAACATATTGTTGGTCTTTCCTACATAATATGTATCACACCCTTGACATACAGCTATATATACCAAGCTCTTGGTTTTACAATCAGCATACCCTTTAAAAACATATTGCTTATTAGTCCTAGGGTGCACAAAAACTTGGGATTGCAAAATAAAACGACAAGCTTTACATTGATGGCATGGGAAAGCACCTTTACTATTAATCTTTATGTTCGTCTTGGTACTGGGTTCCTTGCATAATATATCCTTCAAGTTCTTATTCCTCCTAAAAATAAATTTCGGGACATTCCCTAGTTGTACCTTAAGTTCAGAGTCAGTATACAATACTTGCCAGTGACGTTTGATGATGTCACAAATATTACCCACGTCACTGCTATAAGTGAGAACCATCTTAATATCCTCCCTATCCTTACCTTCAATAGCTGTTTTATTCTTCCTTACCATATCCTGCACTCTTCTATTCATCCAGGGTTTAGCTGTATTATTCCTCTTAAATTTACTTTGATCTATTAAGTAATTTATCCTATCATGCTTATAACCACTTCTTGCTAAATTTTGTTGGAAGCGATCCACTTCCTCATGGAACCTATTGTCCTCACTGCATATCCTAGAGATCCTACATACTTGTCCTTTAACTATGTTATCAAAAGTATGTCGTGGATGCATACTATCATGATGAAGTAAATTGTTACGCCAACACTCTTTCCTAAACAGTGAGGTAGTGATCCTCCCCATCACATCCCTTTCCATTCTGACATCTAAAAAGTCTGTGGAGGTGGTGGAGTGATGAATGGTAAATCTGAAAAATGCAGAATTGTCTTCTAGATATTGAACAAATGCTTCTAACTGCTGTATGTCACCATCCCACAAGAAAAAAACGTCATCTACAAAACGTGCATAAAAACATAAATGTTGAGTCCTTGCATGTGTAGAATTAAATATAACTTGATCTGCAGTGAGGACAATAGGTTCCACGAGGAAGTGGATCGCTTCCAACAAAATTTAGCAAGAAGAGGTTATAAGCATGATAGGATAAATTACTTAATAGATCAAAGTAAATTTAAGAGGAATAATACAGCTAAACCTTGGATGAATAGAAGGGTGCAGGATATGGTAAGGAAGAATAAAACAGCTATTGAAGGTAAGGATAGGGAGGATATTAAGATGGTTCTCACTTATAGCAGTGACGTGGGTAATATTTGTGACATCATCAAACTTCACTGGCAAGTATTGTATACTGAACCTGAACTTAAGGTACAACTAGGGAATGTCCCGAAATTTATTTTTAGGAGGAATAAGAACTTGAAGGATATATTATGCAAGGAACCCAGTACCAAGACGAACATAAAGATTAATAGTAAAGGTACTTTCCCATGCCATCAATGTAAAGCTTGTCGTTTTATTTTGCAATCCCAAGTTTTTGTGCACCCTAGGACTAATAAGCAATATGTTTTTAAAGGGTATGCTGATTGTAAAACCAAGAACTTGGTATATATAGCTGTATGTCATGTATGTACATATTATGTAGGAAAGACCAACAATATGTTTAAGACCAGGATTTTTAAACATTTGTCAGATATTAGACTCAGGAATGAGCATAATGCCTTGGCATTCCATATAAAAGATAATCCTACTCATTCATTTTTATTTATGGTGATGCAGGTTGTTACTTCAAACACTAGGGGAGGTAATCTGGTTAATGAAACAGAATGTGCTGAAATCAGATGGATAGTAAGGCTAGGAGCAGACAGATCACCTGGCATTAATGGCTTTGTACCTTTAAAACCTATCCTTAAGAAAAGGAGGGTGATTTACTGAAATGTGATAGGTTGTAACTCCTGATTTTTACACCCACTCTCTTGTCTACCTCCATTAATTTCTCACTCACAGCCAACAATGGCATCCTTATCTCTCCAGACAATAACACCAAACTTCTAGGCATTACAATTGACAACCAACTCAAATTTGACATGCACATTGACTCTACAATAAAATCAACAAACAGAAAACTAGGCTCTCTGTACAGAATTAAATCTTTCCTTACTCCAGAAGCCAGAACTACAATAGCTAGAACCCACTTAATCTCTTCCCTATTATATGCCTCCCCAATCTATACAAATCTTTCTAAATATAATCTTAACAAACTAACTACATCTTATAACAATATTGCCAGATTTGCTACAGCCTCTCCATACAGGACTCATCATTGTTCTAATCTTAAAAAACTAGGGTGGCTAGAATTACCCAACCTAATACATTTTAACCAACTTACAATTGCCCATAAAGCCCTCTACCACCCAGACAATACTCCAATGCTCTCCACCCTCATAAAACCCTATAACAATCTGAAGAACCTGCGCTCCTCTAAAAAAATACTGATTCATACTTCTCTATCTAAGAATTCAGCAGGTGACTCCACATTTTCAAACTCAGTTGGGAAAATATGGAATCAATTACCTCAAGACCTCACTACTCAAACTTCAATCCCACTATTTAAAACTAAACTTAAACTCTTCTTTTCCAACCATTGGCTTTGCTCTTGCAATAACCCAGACTAACCTTTTGTACCTCCCTGCTATGGGACTCTTTCCACCCTCTCTTTTTCTTATATATAACTCTCTACATTACTCTCTACAAAACTGTTTCTATTTTGTCATTTCTAACAAAGGCGCAAAATCTCTACTTTTCAACTTCTTACAAAGATGTAATAGAGTAACTAGGTACTTTACTTGTATTTTTATACTGTACACTTTTCTATGTAATAGTGAAACTAGGTACTTTACCTCATATTGTACTCAAATGCTTTTAATTCTATCAGAAGGTTTAAAGTACATGTTTTTAGATTTTATTTGTATATGCTGATATATTATGATACATTTTTTGTTTAGTCTTACTATAGTAGTATTGTAGAGGAGCTTTTCCCCCTGGGCCTCCACTGAAAATGGACATGTATCCAGTTGGACTAGCCTGGTAAACAAATGTAAAATAAAATAAAATAAATTTTAAATTTGTGATGTTTTAGATTGTGTGGTATCTGACGAAGGGCATATGGCCTGAAAGCGCTCATCTGTGAAAATAAAGTTTTATGGTATTTTATTCCACGTGGATGTTCTCTGCTTGCTTGTTTTTTGGATAATTGGTATAGTAGTTAAGAAAAGCTGCTATTTGCAGATGATATTATTTTATACCAGATAAAACCAGAAAAGGGCATTTCAGTGTTGTGGTGCATTTTGAGGCAGTTTTAGATCTTTTCAGGATACAAAATTAATGAAGCTAAAACAAAGGCAATAGCTGCAAATTATATACACACACACAAATTGGTTCAGCAATATCCATATTTATGGGGATATGATAAAATGTAGTACTTACAAGTATGGATTAAAAATGATTCTGGTGTGGTAGCTAAAGATATGAGGGAAGAGACTAAACAAAAGATAATGCAAAAGCTGAGAATTTGAAAGCTTTGTTATATGGATGTGGATTGCAAGATACAAGCAGTTAAAATGTTTTAAGTCCATTTAGTTTTATATACAGGTCAGGCATATTTTTATCAACCAGAGGAAAAGTTGTGGTTAGCAATTAATAAAGAACTGAATGATTTTATCTTGGAGGGGAAGGCAGCAGGAGTCAAATAGGATAGGATGAGTCTTCCATTTGAACAAGGCAGTTTGGGATTACCTGATTTGAAGGGGTATTTCAGAGCTACATAGTTATGGCTCCTATACATATCACAAGCAGAAACCAAGAATTCAAACTGGAAAGGGATGATGATGAAATGGGGGTAAACTCAAAGAACAAGGAGAGACTTGAATTCTGGATGCAGATCCTTAAGGAAAATAGCAATAACCATGTAGAATATTGTATTCATAAAGGAGCAGAAAATATTCTAAGAACTAAGCCAACATGGGAATGGAGAAAGGAGATTCTGCCGATAGGACTGACTGCAAATAGGGACACAGACAATAGGCAAGAGGGGGTTGAAATTTATTGGAGAAAATTGGGAAATGAACCAAGGTTTTGGGAGTAAATAATTAAAGAAGGAAAGTTAATAGAACGGGAAGAGGCCAAGAATTTATTTGGACTGAAGGATAGAGACTGCCTTCCCTATCAAAAACTGATGCCAGAGTATAGGTAAAAATAAAGAAATAGGAAGATCCTAAGTGAAAAAACAACACTGGTAAAGTTTCTAGTAGAATGTAGATCAGAAGCTGCTGTTAAAAAAGAATAATTAGTGGAGCATGCAAAATATTGCATGATAACAGTAAGAATCAATCACAGGAGGTTAGAAAAGATTGTGAAGAGAGATTGGATAAACAATTCACAAAGAAACAATGGGGAGATATATGTATGTTTCCCAAATATGCAACAAAGTCTAGAAGATTTAGGATCTTTGCTTGGGTATGTTTATAGGGGTACTTCTATACCCCAAGTAATAGAATTTTTCCTCAGGTAGACAGCAAATGTTGGAGGTATGATGGGGAAGAAAGAAATAATTGGGAACATATTTTCTGGGAGTGTAATGAGTTGGCAGACTTTAAAGATTCCCTGCTGACTGCTCTGTCAGACATACTGGGTCAGCAAATTGGTGTAACTAAGGAAATTATTTTTTGAGCTATGATACAGAATCAGAATTGCCGAAACATAGTAAAGCCTTATTGAGTCTAATTATTGTGGCTGCCAAACATGCAATTACTAGAAAATGGAAATCAAACCCCAGGATTCAATAAACTCTATGTAGACTTTATGCAGAATTTACATGGAATTTACATGTTAGTGCAATGGTGTGCAGTGTGTGGCAGCGCTCAATGCATATTAATGAGGCACGGCACACTTAACCTAGGTTTACAGTGTTGCCAGCCAGAAAACAATGCAAGTGTATGTGAATATCAATTCCTTATAAAATAGAGCACCTACAGTGTGTGGATTTGCAAGAAATGCCACAATGTCCACCAGGGATTTACAGATAGGTTGAACTAACAGATTAACAGTTATTTCCACAAAAGCCAACATAATGCAGGGACATTTAACCAGAAAGAGGAACATAATTGCCATAGATATCACATAGATATGTGGTAGAATGAAACTCAAACATACCTGTCATCCCCTTTGAGCAAGATATGGAGACAAAGGCATACATAATGGAGGGACAAAGGCCCCAAAATAGGGATAGATATTTAATATTGCACTTTCAAACTTAGAATGTTGATAGAATAAATATTAGCAGAAAAAAGACAGAAAATCCACCCAAGGATGGCCAATCAACGAAATCCACAAGTGTTCCAATTAAAATGTAGTCCTTTAATATGAATAAAACTTCGACTTGAAAATAAAACGAAAAATAAAAAAGCTCAAAACTGTCCCTTGAAGATATCTGATAAGCGCTTTCGACTGTTGTCTTCCTCAGATCGTATTGATAGAATAAATAGGTTGCACATTAGCATGAATTGCCTGAAGAGCATGAAGTTGGAAACTCAAATGTCAGTCATCAGTTTCTGAATTCACTCTGCAACAAAACGCCAATGATTTGCCAGAAAACAAAAATGTAATGAAGAAAAGATCATAAATATGAGACAAAAGCTGGACATTATGAATAAATCAGGACAGCTGAGAGGTATACACTCAAATGTATGTAATATTGAGTCACATCAGTGCAGAGATCTTCCCAGTGATATAGCAGAAAACCACAGATTTGATAAGGAAAACATCTGGACATTCTGGGAACATCTGGAGACTTGAGAGGTATGAATGTGAAGTATATGGTCCAAACACTGTACAGGACAGCGTACCTACATTGCAGAGTATTGTGATTTCCCATTCCTGGTATTCTGTACTGAAGCTGTGTTAATGATATAAAACAGAACATGGGGCTGTCATGTAAAATGATCACTCAGGGGAAGTGTGTGTACTGAATAGGGGCACACAGATGAATTATAGGAATAAACACAGGGGAAGAGGACAGGTGAAACTCTCTCATGTACAGCAGAGGAGGACATGTCAATGGAAGATGTTTGAAGCAGTAACACCAAGCACATATCTACATGGTACAGTATGAACTGTACATTAAAAATGGTGTTTTCTGTGACTGTCACACAATGTTATGTAACAATGGGAAGGATGTCTTTGTGAGATAGCATCCTTACATGAATAATGCAGAAGACATCTATCCGGGATCAAACATACAATTGGGGTAGGGTGCATATTGTGAAGCTGTATAAACTAATATGCCTGAATATGAGTGTACTCTCAGCAGAGGTCTCCAGCAAGGTGACCACAGGTAAAGGATCATGGAAAACATTACAATAACCAACCACAATCATGGATAATATCAGAATAATACCACCACTAATCTCGTGCCTCAGACATAACTTATGTAATGTAGAGTGATAAGAGAAGAGTTTGCACACACACGTACACTTGAACAACTATTATGACACATGCACATTCTGTGAGAGTAACCATGCACACCGTCCTGGCACTGTAACATCTGCTGGAGGTGTTAGGAGAATCACTGCTATACCTGTATGTGACAGTATGGGCATTACATGCTAGTTACCTTGTGTGCATGGCACACACACACACACACACACACACACACACACATATATATATATATATATATATATATATATATATATATATATGTATATATATATATATATATATATATATATATATCAATATATATATATATATATATATATATATATGAATATATATATATATATATATATATATATATATATATATATATATATGGCGCAATCCACACAGTCATGGAAGACATATATGCCATTAATGCTGTCAAACTCCTATGCATGTAGTGTGTGCATAAGCAGAACAGGCGGCACACATGCATCTGGTGTAACAACTTGATTGGTGTTCTGCACCATTAGACTGTCATGTATATTCCACAGAAAGAAAACCTAGGTATGGCCAATAAGCTGTGTGACAGTGTCCTGTGACCAAGGTGATACACTTCATTTACACATCACTGGAAGATGTATGGGAAGGTACATGAAGAAAGGTGCATTGTACACAGTTATTGGTGTGATGAAGGCTGGGAACCATGAAGTTATTAGGGCGTCTGATGTGCATGTCATTCACATACCCAGTAGCTGTGTTGCATTCAATGGAGTAGTCAGCACTGTGACCACATGCTGGTAGATGTACCACTCACTTTTTACCACAGGACACAGGTCACATACTTACTGGTCTGATTATAGGGTGTGATGCCCACATTATGCTTGGATGGTGTGTCTGTTTCCTGATTCATCAAATCCATCCATGTTTCTTGTCAATGCAGGTGTTGTCATGACTGTGACAGCTATTTTTTGGTATGTGTTCACGCTGTCTGTATTATACTAATATCACAGTTGGAGTCAATAATTGCCCACAAGCTGTGGTCCTTCAGGCAGCTGGTTGGACACAGCATGTGAATGTCATTTGTGATGCTCATCACTTATCTACTGGGCAAGAAAGTGCCTAGCAGACAACTCTGGTGTACCAGCCTGATCACTGGACCTGAGATTTATGTCACATTACACATTTCAACATAGTGAGATGCCAAGTATGTCATACACTGGTCTACCCATTTGGTGATACAGATGCTTATGGCCACATATGACAGTGTTGATTAAATACCTCAGTTATTGATTTGTGTCAAATGCCTTATCCTGTTCAGTTTCCACAAGATGATACTGTTGTCATCATGCATGCCCTCAATGACCTCTTTGAGATCATCTAAAAGATGTAATGAACCTGATGTAGTATTAGCAACTCACACAGGTCTGTTGCACACACATGGAATATTACTACTGTACATGTAAAAGAGGTCCAAGTTGACATGTTGGCCTACCTGACAGTTGAAGAGAGTCAGTGCATGCATCAGGTGCTGTCCCCCCAAATCAGATGCATGTATGTTGATGTACTCCCTTGTATGGTAACATAAGCCACATGGAGGGTGTGTTGAGCTGTGTATTCAACCGTATCAGGAAGGTGTATGTGCTGATTCACCCCATAGGTGATCTGTGATGTCATAGCCCATTGATTCCGAGTGATAGGCCTGGATGAAGGTAAAACAGTGCATATATTGATCTGGCCTTGGGGTTTGATACAATCACACACCAGGGTATCATTGAAACCCCCCCCCCCAAGTTAGAGATTAAACCTTACATTGGTTGATGGGTAACCAATTGGCTCATGGACAGAACATATCATATGAAAGTTGGTGAATCAACCTGTACCATTAGAGCTGTCACCATTGGCAAACCCCAGGGATCTATGCTTGGCCTTTCACTGTTTGAACTGTATTTCTTGACAGTTCAGGCTAAAGTATATGGCCTTTGGCTTACCAAGTTTACTTATTCTTGTATATTGTGTGCAATCATTGAGTCCACCAATGGTGATGACATAGTACAGGAGGAGCTAACACACACAACTGAATGGTGACAAAGGCACACATTGTAAAAAATAAATGCAGAAATGTGTGTTTGTAATGTCCATCTGAAAAGTGAAGTTCCATGTTGATCATAGCCCTGACAAAAGTCCTGCTATGCAGAAACCCAGTGATGCAAGTACTGGGAACACATGTAGATAGCAATCTGAACATTGACCAGCAAGTGTCCACATTGCTATTGAAAGCCTATGTTGTGCACATTATAAGTCATGCCATTGTACTATTAGGATTGTATGACAGCATTGTAGTCAAATCTCATTACAACACTAATAGAGTATAATGCTCTTTTTTACATGTACCTCACCAGACACATGTAGCAGCTGAAGTGACCACAGGGCTTTCTCAGAAAGATACAAGATACAAGCCAACACATTCCGGCTAGGCTTATAAATGCCTTCGGGCAGATAGCCTAGTACCTACATATGAACCTATGAACCTATAACACAGGGCCTACAAACCATGCCATCATGTATGTGAACAGATAGAAAAAGAAAGCATACTCGACTGGGTATTCATAAATAGTAACCCCCAACTGTACATCGCTGGTACCCTCCCCAATGACATAAGCGACCACCTTCTCACTTATATAATTAAGCAAAAAAAAAACATTAATCCCCAACAACCCTTACTCATAAAAGTCAGAAGCAAAAAAGACCTTGACCCTGACAAATTCTAACAGGAACTTAATTCATGTAACTGATCTATTCTAAAACACCTCCCCTTAGAGGAGGCAGTTGTATATTTTAACAACAAATTTCTTGAAATCCTTGATTTGCATGCACCTGCCCATTCAAAAAGAACAAAAGCAAAAACTGCACCATGGCTTTCTAAAGAGTCTAGACTCAAAATTACCAGTAGAAACACATTTTGGGCTTTATGGCACTCTACTAAAGACCCCCAAGATCAAGTTAAATATAGGCAAGCTAGGAATGAAACTAAAAAATCCATTTTACAAGACAAAAACAATACTTCTGTAATTTACAGACAGCAAACCAAAACAATCCTCAGAAGTTCTGGGCAGGTCTGAATAATCACTTCATCCTGGAAAATCCTCTACCCCTACCCCCGCTGCTACCATTGATAAACCCCGAGAATGTTTCAGATAGTTTTAACCATTTCTTTACTGAGACAATTCAAGCCCTAGCTAGCCAATTACCTCCTAGCTCCCCTGGCCCTGAAAGTACCATCCCTACGAACCTACTCTCGTTCAGCTTTCAACCAGTGTCCATGTCACTTATCCGTACCTTGATCAAAAAATTAAAACCCACCACACTCTCCACTGATCAACTCCCCACTGAGTACCTTAAAAAATCAGCTGATGCTATTGCCTACCCAGTATCAATACTAATTAATCGTACCATAGCAGAAGCTAAAATTCCCACCATTTGGAAAACATCCTAAGTAATCCCACTACATAAAGGAGGATCCCCCACTGAATTCTCCAATTATAGACCAATAGCTATACTCTCTCCACTTGCAAAGATTATAGAAAAATGTATACACAAACAATTCATGCACCAGTTAATCCAGAATCACCTCATGGCAGATACTCAACATGGCTTCAGTCCACACCACAGCACTACTTCAGCCTTACTAGCTTTTACCAATACCATAAACAATAACCGTAACAATAATCACATATCCTCAACCCTCTTCTTGGCTCTTTCCAAAAAATTCAACATGGTTGACCACCAACTTTTAATACACACCCTGCAAACCTTATGTCTAGATTCTAAAGCCATTCAATGGTTTAAATCCTACCTCAGTGGGAGACAGCAGACTGTTCTTTGGCACAACAAGCTCTCTAACCTACTACCTAACACCCATGGAGTACCACAAGGCTCCATACTAGAGCCCCTGCTGTTTTCCATCTTCATTAATGACTTGTATACTGTCATCCCAAATGTCAGCTGTATCCAATATGGTGATGACTCCACCCTGATTTGCTCAGCCACATCTCCTACAGACTTTTGGTCTGCTACCCAGTCCACCATTAATAGTATAGAAAACTGGCTCTCTGAACGTCGTTTGATACTAAATCCCCAAAAAATGAAAATGTTGTTATTCTCCCCAACACAAAGGTCTGCTGCTTTTACCTTTACCATAAATGCAAACGGTGGCATAATAATCTCCCCCGACCCTTCTACAAAACTATTAGGTGTCATTATTGATAATAACCTAAAATTCAACCTACATGTAAACCAATCAATCAAAACCATCAACAAAAAACTAGGGTCACTTTACAGCATAAAAGCCTTCCTAATCCCTCCAGCCAAAATTGCCATAGCTCGCTCTCACCTACTTTCAATGCTTCTATATACATCCCCCTACTCTCAAATCTAAACAAGACTGTACTTAAACTCTCAACCTGCTATAATCACATTGCCAGGTTTGCCACTGGCCTGCCTTTTAGGACACACCACTGCATCAACCTTAACCAGCTTGGGTGGCTTGAACAACCCAGTCTAATACAATATAACCTACTGATTATGGCTTATAAAATCCTTTATAATCCGGATAATACTCTGGCACTTAAAAACTCTTATCACCCTCTATAACAATCCACTACTGCTTCGATCCTCTAACAGACTACTAATTCAGACAATCAAAATTAACAATGCAGCCGGTGATTCCCTCTTTGTAAACTCTATAGGCAGAGCCTGGCACTCACTTCCATCTGATATTACTTTTCTCTCCTCCCTTGGCCAATTTAAAACTAGACTCAAACAACATCTGGCACTAAACTCACTTTGCCACTGCAACAAGCCTAGTTAACTCTCATCAAGAATATGTAAAATCTATTAATCAGCTTACTGTTGAATTTACCCCTAACTTTCACCAGGGAGTAACTCTAACCTGTGGAACTGGTTTATTCATGTTTGCTTATGTAATATTTGTCAATACCATATTTGTAATATGTTTTCATTGTGTTTATTGTATCTGCTTACCTTGGAGCTTTTCTCTCTGGGCCACTGCTGAAAATGGACATGAATCCAGCCGGACTGTCCCGGTCAACAAATGTAAATAAAAATAAAAATAAATAAAAGATTAAAAGCCATGTCACTGTAATATTTATTGTATAGGATGAGGTGACTTCTGTGTGGCCTCCAGGCCAGTCTCTGACCCTGCCCTGGTGGGAGTACTGGATATCCAAAAATGTAATATAGCTGATGACATCAGCAGTATCTGTTGAAAAGGATATAGCAGTGTCCCATATGCTGGTGTAAAATGCTCTCTCCAATGTCAAGTAACATCTCTCTCTCTCTCTCATACACACACACACACACACACACACACACACACACACACACAGTTGACTGCAATGAGAATAGAACCCCTACCTAAGTACACAGACTACAGAACCCAGTACTTTACGCAAACACCACAGCACAAGTCTGATTTATACAGGATTGCCGGTAAACTTATAGTAGATGACATCAGCAGGCCATGTGGGAGACAATGGGATGAGAGGCCTGTATAGGCACATAGCTTCATTGGTTCATATGAGGCCACTAGCCTAATAGCACTAGGATGTTTAGAAGCCTAGCTGTGTAAAAATACAAGTACCCTTATTGAACATAGTTGGATCGTCATTTTTAGTAGAGTGAGTTTGTGAGTAGACCCAAGTGGCCCTGTCAATGAAGGATATAGGTGCCTGACTTTACAATCACCCAACCAGTACTCAAGGTTGTGCTTGAATGGGGTCATTCAGGAGCACTGCTTCACATGCAGTGGGAACCTATTACAGAGGAGTTTGAATCATTTTGGGATATATCTGTCTCCCCAACATTTTCTGTTTGTCACAGGCTAGGTTGATAACCCTGAGGCAAATTATTCTTTCCCATTTGAATTGCAGATGTCTATCATTTCCAGAAGGGCAGGGTCTGAAACTGCTCTGCAGGGCAGGCAAAGGTCACCTCTCAGCAGCCTGTATGATGCTGAGTACAGTAACAGGTATGTCAGTCTTTCAATGTATGTTATCAGGCACAAACCTGTGTTTTCTCCATTGCTGCAGGAGACTGATGAGGTATAGACAGATGTGAGCGTTGTACTCCATTATTGGCATGATAAGGGTAGAGTACAGAAAAGGTATGACTACCTTGGTCTTGGATGTGATGTCCATATATATGATGTGCGCAATGCAGACTGTGTGTGTCACCACTATGGGCACATAGTGATGAAAGTGTACATTGCTATCAACATGTGTTCCCAAATCTCACAACACTGTGTTTGAGTTTAGGGGGTGTTATGTATATCATAATTAGCAGGGGTACATCATTGAAAAAGGGGGAAATGAGTCATTGTATGCTTTAAGGTTTGGTCCATGAGTTTGGCACCGATCAATAGTCTGTGTCAGCCCCTTCTGTAATATGTCACCATCATTGCAGGACTCTATATGAGTGCATCCAGTTAACAGTCATTTGCAAACTTGGTAAACCACAGACTTGTGCTTCTGGGAAGTATTTTCCAAACAGTTTTGGGTCCAGCACAGATCCATGTGGTATTCCATTGGTGAGTGGGCTAGTGGTGGAGGTACAGTCCCCAACTTTGAGAGTATGTGTGTTCTGTAATTGAGACAGTTGGCTACCCATCTAGTACTGTATAACCTAATTCCCAGATGAGAGATCTTCACTGTGACATGAATGGGGGATAGTGTCAAAGGCTTTGGATAACTCAACATAGACATTATGTCCTGTTATCCCTCATTCAGGTCTTTGAGTCAGTATCTAAGAAGTTCATATGAGTCAATAAGCAAGATCTACTCTTGACAAAACCAAAATGGGTAGGGTCAAATGTGTTGAAGGTCACATATGCTCCTGTGGATATGGTCCATGCTGATTCTTGCACTAGCCTTGCAGATAAGGCTTTTTAGGTGTAGGTGTCAATAGTTGTAGTTCTGCATGTTACCAGACTGATGTGTATTACATAGCACACATTTGATATTATATTTTCTAGTGTGGTTGATATATGCGTGGAAGAAGTACTGATATTCCAAGGTTGCTGTGCTTGGGAGGGGTGCAAACACATGGATGTATTGTAAATATGTGACATGCTGTTGGATAGGACCCTCAGTTTGTAATACAGCACAATATAAACATTTTCATAGCGCAACAAGTAGCGGGTTTGTGTGATGTTTAGCAAAGTGCATATGCATGCGAGATACACATGTTTTTACATAGGTAAACACTGTGCAAATGCAAGCCGCATTGCTAAAGTCTGACAGTTAGTACTGAGTCTATGAAATACACCTGCTGCTTATCTGACTCTGTGACAGCATGTGTTAATGCATTGATACATTCCTTTTCGGGGTCAGATGG
This sequence comes from Protopterus annectens, assembly GCF_019279795.1. Taxonomy (NCBI): domain Eukaryota; kingdom Metazoa; phylum Chordata; order Ceratodontiformes; family Protopteridae; genus Protopterus; species Protopterus annectens. The sequence goes on along the minus strand of NC_056735.1, from coordinate 1,686,955,122 downwards.
TACTGGGTTCAAATACAGGTGCATCTAATACTTTAAAATACTTTTCATTACAGAGTGATAAAGCAATGGCATGAACTGTTTATACAAGATGAGTTGCTGTGTGTTGGTATAGTGTAGCAGGGTTAATCAGAATTGCATGAGGTATCAGTAGCATTTTGCTGCCTCTCACCATCTCTGCACATTGGTGCATGATGAGCACCTCCTTGCAAACATGGAGCCCAAAAGATGAAGGGATCCATTGCTTTTTTTCTGCTACTTATGTATGTTGTTTGTGACTAAAGGTGTTAAAATGGGGTTGATAGGAAAGTGGTGAAATGGGGAGTAAGTTGGGGAAGAACAAAGGGAAAGCAAGGCAGAAACATGCAAGAGGGAGGTAGGAAAGAACCATAGCTATCCGTTTCTTTAACAGTGTAAAGTGAATATGTACAAAAATATTAACTGAATTTGGACTGTCACCTCCAGAGAGAGAGGGGTGACCACAACACAATCATGTTGTAAAGCCAACTGGAATGAATCAAGTGTGTCGAGAAGACACATATGTGAAATGGAGAGCTATGTATGGGATGGTTTTTTTTGTAGCACAGGTGCCCTTTTTTATTTTTTGAGAGACAGAGAGAGAGAGAAAGAGGAATGTTGGGGAAGGGACGTAGGTATGGTCTGGGCCAGGTAAGTAGGGTAGGTGAGAAAGCAATTGCAGACATACAAGACAAACAAGACAAGAGACAGAGAAGGTGATGGACACAAAAGGTTGGAGAACACCATGACTGGGATGAGAGTGGGGATATCCAGAACCCATGGTCTTCAAGCTAGGTGACAGTGAGAATCGAATCCTCACCCACTGGACTGTCATCACTGTCATCTCATTCTGCCTCTGGTTGGAGTACTTGAAGCCCCCTTCTCCTACTATTGCATAAAATGAGGGAGAGTAGCCTCTCCAGCTGGCATAGGCAGGAACCACCCTAGGCACCATCCCTGGCATCTCGGTATGGGTGATAAAATCACCTTCTCTGCTACTGCTCCCAGAGGGTACCACAGGACTAGCCTCCAGGGCAGGGCTACCTGGGGAGAAAGGTAGTGCAGGGGCAGCAGAGGTGGTGCTGCCAGGTTGGCTCCCAGACATACTGGGCAATGGTGCTGGAGTCAGTGGAGGGGGTAGGCCTACCCCGCTGTGTTGTGGAGCATTTAGTGATGTGGTACACATTGAAGACATGGACACAGTTTGATGAAACGTAATAAAATACAACAAAAAAATAAAAAAATAAAATAAAAAAGAGAGAAAAAGGTTGGGGTGAGAGAAAAAAAAGAGATAAGCTCATTACCTTCATATATGACATATAACACATTAATAAAATTATTTGATTCTTTTATCTTAACCTTTACTTTTAAGACTACCAGCTCCTAACAGATGCATACTATAGTCCAGACTGCAGCAAGTACTCATTGACATGTGCATATATTACACATATGTGTGTTCCAATTATAGAGATTACAGTTTACAGCAGAGCATGTGTGCCAGTGGTATAGAGCTTTTAATTTAAACCTTTAAGTTACACATAATTGAAGAATTAACAGTATTGTATAGTTGGGAAGTGTAGTCTCTGAACCCATAACCTCTGACTAAAGTCTAATATTGTACTCTTGGTTTGTACTACAGATTAATGCACACATACTTGCTTTTACAGTTGAGATATGTGTACTCAATTGGAATCAACTCTATAAAATACCAAAAAAGCTATCTTTATCTTTTAATGCTACAATAACAGCACTCTCCTGCTGCATACATACCACATGCTTCCCTCATCCTCGCCAATCTAGCCCTATGGGCTCTTACATTGACATTCCGGTCCATGGCAGCTGTGGAAAAACAGAACAGAATACCATTATGAATACCAGTCTTGCCTAAATTCATCTTTTAAGTCTTACAAGTACTATCTGTAGTTGATACTTTGTTGTGGGATGTCCACTATCCAAAATTCCTTGATCCAAGCATCGAGGGTATCCCTCTTCCTCCACTATAGGTCATTATAGTGATGTCTACATTGATCACCAGTGTGCAGGATACCAGTGGCATTGATTACAGCCCAGGCCAAACTATCCCAAGCTTCTGGCTTATACTGGGAACCAGAATAGTCCCTGTGCAGAAGTCTGGCTCTGTAGTGTTTAATTAAGAGTCCAATAAAAATCTTGGACTCGTGGACACTCCAGCTCTGTGCCTTAAATCTGACACCATCAAACTTGACATTCATTTTTCTCCATTTCCCTTGTTTTCACTGCATGGCACATCATACAAACACTGACAAATAAGAAAAAGAAAGAAAAGACAGAGGTAGTTGAAATGAGGAAAGTAATCTATGACATACACAATAGAAAATGTTATTACACATGAGATATTTCTACTTAGGTCTGGATTTGAACTCTCACTCTAATGCACCTTCAGAACATAGGATGGGTGCCTTATCCCTCTTTGCCACACAAACAGCTTTGCAGCAAAGACTTAACTCATATGTATTAATTTTTTTCTCTCTACCCATGGTATTTTTGTCTCTTGTTACATGCTCATAACTAATCTCCCTCCTCTCTGTTTTTATAGCCCTAGTGGATTTTTCCTTGCAGTTTTTTCCTGGCCACAGTACAGGCAGCACAGGTTTGAGGACCTTAACAGATACCCTGCAACTCTAACTATCTGTCCGGAAGCCACCATTTTAAGCTTAAAATAATACCACTGAAGTATGTGTCCCAGTAAATAACTACTGCATAAGCTAATCTTTTAATTAATGCTAGACTTTATAAGCACAACAAGAATTTACAGTGGTTTTTATTGCTAGTCACCATGAAATGCAGACGCCAGCAGCTCCTATCCTTTCTCTTTGGTTACCCACTATCCTCATACTGTTTTTGTTTATATTCTCCTGTTCTGCACTTTACCCTTCCCTGAATTCATTTCTAGCCTCACTCATAATTGCCTTTCCTAGTGCACCTGCCCTATTTTACTGTCTTCAGACTCTTACATATTAATGTTTTTTTTTTATGTTTTGCTGCTAGAAATACCTCTCTCTCCCCCTGCAAAGCCCCTCTCTATTGTAGCTTACTTTAACCATACAGCACTGGGTTTCCTTCAAGTAAATCTACTTGTGTAGCTTGAGGCCAGTGTCCTTTTGTAAGCTTACTTCTGCTCATATTTTATTTCTTTTTATTTTATTTCTGGTGACTATACCTTTAGAAACTTTATATCATTGTCTCTCAAGATAGTTTTTCACTATCTTTTCTGATTGTTTCCATGACTTCATCTTGACCAGGGTGCTAGCCCCGCTCCGTTCGCCCTCGCTACACTCTGGCTCACTTCGCTCCCCTAACCTACCCCCATTCCCACCCACCCCATTACAATTACCTTTAAACCTAACTATCCCTCCCCTTCCTGTCCCACTGGCCAATACAATGCCACTTCCGGCCTATTGCCACAACTACCTTACTAGTCTGTCAATCTTGTCAACACCACTCCATCTATACCACTGTCTCTCTACCTACTCTATCTGACCATATTTTATTCCAACATGTATTATTTTCTAGTATCTTCTACACTACTCCTTATTTTCTCTATCTCCACCTCTTACCACTCCAATCTCTCTGACCCACTCCTATGTTCACCAACTTCTCACTCATACAACATATATCCAACTACTTCATCTTTTACTATCTCCCCTAATCTCTTTACTACCGCTATCTCAAGTCTATATAAACTATCCATAATGCAGGTTTTTAAACCTTCCCACAAAGCTAAGTCAAAACTATACAAACTCCATCTAGCATCTACTACACACTCTCTCCTCACTAAAAACCTACTTTGTTCTGGAAATATCCATCCCAACCCTGGCCCCTCTTCTCTCCACAAAACTACCTCTACACTGCCCCCATCTTACTCCTTTAACAGTCACCAACCTCAGTCACAACAATCATCTCCATCCAAATACTTAACTATTTACTCATTGAATATTCAGAGTCTAGCAAATAAAGATACTGAGCTGCACTCATGGATAGCTCTCAATACCCCTCACATCCTCTCCCTATCTGAAACCTAGCTCAAGCCACACATCTCAAATAGTGAAATACTCCCACCAGGTTATAATATCTTCCGATCTGATAGACCTGTAAAAAAAGGTGGTGGAGTGGCCATCCTCTACTCAAACATTTTTAACCTCTCACCATACCCTTCCCCAATTCCTGACTTCCTCCCAGCTGAAATCATCATCCTTAACTGCTATCTGAATCCCCACAAAAAACTTGCAATTGCCTCTGTCTACCTTCCTCCTGGTAGCAATCTGCCCATTCTTGAAAACATCCTATCCTGGTTCTCCCACAACATTCCATATGAGACACTTATCCTTGGTGATGTCAACATTGATTGGTCCAAACTCACAACTGACTCCCCCCAACTCAGCATCCACCTACACGGCTTCCACCAACTTATAACATCTCCCACTCTCTTCCATAAAAATTCCTCTTCCAGCTCCATCATAGACTGGATCTTTACCAATTCCCCCCACTAATACCACAATCCCACCACCTTACCTGACTCCCTCAGTGATCATCTCCCTACCACCATCTTAAGACATTACTCCCATATTCCTAAACCCCACCTTATCAAAGACTGTCGAAAACTATTGACTTTCAATTCATCCCAATTTAACTCCATTCTCCACAACATAGATTGGTCCATTCTAAAACACCTCCCTCCAAATGATGCTGTAAGACCTTTCAATAGCATCTTCATGAATACTCTAAACTCCTTAGCTCCCTCTAGGAAGATCAGAGTAAAATCAAACCATGCTCCCTGGCTCTCCAAAGAGACTAGGTCCCTTATGAATCAAAGAGATCATGCTTGGAAAACCTGGACTAAAACTAAACAACCACCTTTTCTTCAAAAATACAGGCAACTGAGGAACCTTGCAAAAAAATACAACTAATGACAAAAAGTTATACTATAGCTCTGCTCAGCTTAACAACAAATCCAATCCTCAAAAATTTTGGTCAACTCTCAACAGCATCCTCTATCCTGGAAAGCCCTCTAATCCCTCCCCATACCCTAATTCTTCCTCTCAGAAAACAGCTACCCTCCTGAATAAACACTTTATCTCTTCCATCCAAAATCTGGTAACCTCTAAGCCAAACTCTACTTCGACACCCACCTCTCCAAGTTCCACTAACACAACTTTGTTTTCTTTTGAGCCAGTTCCCATTACTTACATTAAATCTCTACTACTCAAGCTAAAACCTTGCTCTCCTTCCACTGACAATTTATCTCCTACATTCCTCAAACTTGCTGCTGACTTAATTGCCTATCCTGTATCTATACCAATTAATCGATCTATTCTGGAATCAACTGTCCCCACCCTTTGAAAATCTTTCTTCACTATCCCTCTTCATAAAGGTGGAAACTCCACTGACTCCTCAAATTACCGACCCATTGCCATTCTGTCCCGCCTCTCCAAGATATTAGAAAAATGTATTCACTCACAGCTTCTCAATCACCTCCTCATACACCACTTACTTACCCCTACCCCACATGGATTTCGTCCTCACCACAGCACCACCACTGCCCTCCTCTCTTTCACTCATATCATTGTAGAGGCCCTAGACAACAATAAACTCATTTTCTGTCTCTTCCTAGATCTCTCCAAAGCCTTCAATAATGTCTCTCATCCTCTACTACTATCCAAACTCGCAAATCTCCACCTATCCCCCTCCACACTTGCCTGGTTTAATAGTTACCTATCTGACAGGGAACAATCTGTCAAATGGCTCTCATCCTCCTCACCTTTCCTTCCCATCTCCACTGGTGTTCCCCAAGGCTCCATCTTGGGACCCCTTTTGTTTAACATCTTCACCAATGATCTTTACACCTCATGCAAAGAATCCTCCCTTATTCAGTATGCCGACGACTCCACACTTATATCCATCTCAAATAACATTCCTGAACTACATTCCCTGACCCAACAGGCCCTACTATCCACTGAACAATGGCTCTCTCACAACCTATTGATCCTAAATCCCAAAAAGACTAAACTCCTACTTTTCCTTCCCTGTTCCCTTTCTCATCACAAAACCTCCTTTTTTATTACATCTTCTAACAATACAAATATCCAACCTGACACCCACACAAAACTCCTAGGGGTCATTATCGATGACGAACTCAAGTTCAACCTACACATACTCCAATGTATAAAAAAAACAAACTAGAAACTAGGTCTGCTATATCGGAACAAAACATTCCTAACCCCTGAATCTAGGCTTACCCTGGGCCAGGCACTCCTCCTCCCCTCCCTCTTATATGCCGCCCCAGTTCTTACCAATATCCAGGCCTCCACTCTGAACAAACTGCAACAGACTCACCATAAAATAGCCAGATTCATTACTAACTCCCTATACAACTCACACCACTGCATTTCTTTAAACTCTCTTCAGTGGCTTGAACTTTCTGCTATCTTATCAATTTCATATGCTACACTCTATTCTTTATAAACCCTCCTTCTGTCCATCTCTATCTTCCTTAGTCTCCATCTCCATCCCATCCCAGACCCTCCGTACTTCTAACCAACAATTACTTGATATCTACCACCCAAAAAGGTCAGTAGGCAAACTACTCTACAAACACTCCCTTGCCCATGTTTGGAACAAACTTCCCGTTGACTTACATTCAATCTCCCACACCTCACACTTTAAAAATGAACTAAAAGCTTATTTTCTCAATTCCAGAACCTGCCCTTGCCATGACCCTACCTAGTCTTCCTTCCCTTTATGTACCCTCAAAAGGACCATACTTAGTACTGCATTACACCTCTCTCTCCAATGTGTCTACTATGCATTTGCACAATTTTATACAAACAAAAAATGTTAATTGTTGACCTATTGAACTATATCAATGTAAAATTGTTACTTAGCTTCTTTTTAATGCAACTTTAACTTTATGCATGTATCCCAACATATGTATATCATTTTGCTATAACTGCTATTATATCAATATTGTTTAAATTTGTACTTGTTTTAAAATGTATTACTGGAGCTTTTCTCCTCGGGTCTCCACTGAAAATGGGCCACAAGCCAAACCCGGTTAACAAATGTCAATAAATAAATAAATAAATAAATAAATAAATATGAACGCAACCAACTGCAACAGCATCTACCGTGATATCAAACCATACAAGAGTTATTTGTACATGTATTATAGGTTCATAGACTAGCTGCCCTTGTTGGCCATTTTAAGCCTAGTCAACATCCCCTTAAAAGGTGAGAATCAAACCTTGTACTTTGCAATTACAAGGTAAACACATTAACCATTATACCAACTCCCAACCTGAGTATTAGTTTTGGATGTAGTGTACCTAGTGATCACACAACCCATCATGATTATTGCTTGCAAATATATAGCTCTGTCTTACATTTGGGTGTTTGTTGGCCATTCTTCATTTATCTGAGCAGTACTCTGAGACATGCAGTGTGCAAGCCATTCTAAATCATTGGCCTTAAGATGTGTGAGGATATTAAGTGGAAATAATATCATATGGAGTTGCCAACAAATGAAGAGCAGGTTGGATGTTAAGGAACACAACCTGTGACTTTTGTTTTCATTTATATAAATGTATGATTGTCTATGCCATACGTGATCATTTAATAAAGATGTTTCTTGTTTAAAAAAACAGTGAAATTTTATACAGCTGAGTGAATTGCTCAGCAACATAAATTGGAAGGCACAGCCATTTCTAGGGGGAGCACATGCCTAATTAGCATTAACTGCTCTTCCAGATTGCCGCATTATCGTTTAGCTTTCAGACTGCCCTTTATGCTATGGCTCCTACTACTGGGGAAACCTAAGTGGCAGAGCAGTCTAAGAACCCGAATGGCTTACTGTGAGATAGAAAATGGCTATGTTAAGGTTTTCCCGTCTTGGTAAGCTTTCTGTACCCCAGCCATTGCCTGTTATTGGGATATCTATTGCAATGTATTCCATTCTGAAACTACTGTGATGATATGAAAAGTAGTGAAACTGTTGGGTATGTTAAAAAATGTAGTTATAAAAATTATAAAAATGCTTTCATTGCTCAACATTGTTAACTCGCCTCTATTTATCAGAATTGCTAAATCAGAAACCAAACAAATCTGTGTACATCATAACTTACCTAAAATCTTAGTATTATGCTAACAACATGGATATACAGCTGCTTTTAGCAAATCTTGTCATTTACACACTATAATCATTTGTTACAAAAGTGTCCTCTTCGAAGAGTTGTGTTCAAATGATGAAAAATTTAGATTTGTTGTTTAGTGGATGTGAGCTTTATCCTTAACTATGGCACACTTTTATTTATATTTATTATTTCCAACAAGTAGCATATTCTGTTTCAAAAGAATATTTGCTCCTTATGAAACAATACAGGATTAGTATGATCTAATAATATTAAAAAAAGCAATATAGAGCAAAATTTAACTATTTACAAAAAAAATGGAAATGTGAATTATATCATGAAATGCTGCTGGCTAATAGTAATATCTATTTGCCGTTTTATGAAAGGGGTCTAAGCTCTCAGTTAATTTCTGGTAAACCTAGGAAGTTTGCTGTTGTGGAATATATTACAGAAACACCTACACGACCCATAGTGTTACCTGATACTGTTCACATTTTAATGAGATGGCACACTCATTCCAAGAGGCATAATTTGTGGAAGCCCACATGAAGAAGATATATTTGCCTTTTAATTAGTGTCTGTTTCATGAAGATGGAAGAACATGTCAGAAAAGCAGATATTTTTCAGTAAAGGGCAACTCTTTTTTCTGCCTAATTGTTTGTTCATCTATAGACACAAAAATCAGTGAAACCAAATGCTTCTTGAGGAGATGAGATATCAACAAACACTGTTGAAAAATGTTCCAAGAGACTGATATGATTAGTGGATGGGTATGTAAGCAGATCTCTCTGTTTTTTTCTCTCCTTTTCTCTCTTTCTGTCTCTCTCAACAAATGCTCTTTCTACATACAGTATAGTATATTGTAATATTTTAAGAGTCTGACTGAGATTATTAAAAGAATTCTGTTAACACATCATTCTACTAATTTCCAGAGATGGGTATTCAAAAGTATGCTTTGATCACACAGTGAAGTTTTGGATATTTGATTGGTTAATTAATAATTGATTAACTGGTATTTTTCTCCTTTCTAAGCTCCCTGACCATAAAGCCTCAAAGCTAATCTAATGACCCATTTGTTCCATTTAACCATCTAGGCATAGCAGCACCCCGCATTACTGTCTTAAAGAGCTTCCTTCCTTCATATGAAATTAGCCTTGTGGTACCTTCTTATTTTTGCCTAGACTGGGGCAGAGGAAAGTTTTGAGACTCCTCGTGGTCCTCGTCCATGGGATACTACCATTTTCCATTTTTAGCCCTAACCATTCTGCCAGTCACTGACATATGTACTTGGATTAGATGAGGGTTTGCTATGCGTCTACTGAGTGTGTGTATGCTTATGCATGCACCCTGAAGGATACCTTATGAAATGGCATAGCATCCATGGTTCATACACTCCGTGCTGTTGCAGTAGGTGCCAGCACTGCAGTATGCTAGGGCACCTTCTTCCCTACAGACAGAGCACATCATCATCAGCTGCACACTCTCACCACCTGCTCTCTCTGCCTTCCCTAGTACCTGGCACTAGCTGATCATGGTTCATCTAGGTCACAGTGCATGCTTTAGCTTCCTCTGCTATACAGCTAGCTACCCACACGGCACTTTTGATTCCATGTACAGGTTATTCTAATTGACTTCTCAATGTTTCATTGCAACATGTGTTAACATGTAACAAGGTCACTTTTGTCAGGCATTAAAGTCTAGAGAAAATCAAGTATTTTTTCAATCGACAAAAGCAAAAGGAATAATGATACTGATGTGATACTTTCTTCTGACTGTGCCTAGATTTTAGCAACCTCATCATATCTTGAATTTCACAAAGTACTGCAGTATACTGCACATGCTTTATTAACCTGCAAGGTAGATTAATACTAAATGCTTTGGGAAAGCTGTATATACCAAAAATGCAAGTATGTTGCAATAACCAAAAATTATAGTGGACATCTGAGGAGTGACACTAACCAGAAAAGAGTCTGATGTGTAACTTCTCTCTTTGTTTCAGTCTTAAGTAATGTATTGCACCCCAAAAGTATACTAATGTACATTCACCAAGTCACATTCAAAAGCTGCTCACATACATTTCAGCTATGTTTTTGACACTGTCCTCATTGCTAATAAGAGGGATACACTACCTATGGTCTTGCTGTGGCTGGATTTGGTGCAGATGCTAAAATCAGTGCATACTATTATCTCCTCTTTCTCACCATATACAGTACTTACAGTGTTAAACATGACTACCCAATTTTTACAAATAAAGGTACCACTTCAGTGATGTCTTCTGCATCTTGAGGTTATAGTGCTCCTTTTCCTAGTAAGAAATTATGTTAAAATATTTGTAAATACTGAGAAAAGCTTTAACTCTTAAAACATCTGTTTCATAAAAAATGCTAATTCATGCTTAGAAATACTCCTCAAGTATTGCACTTCTGGATCATCTTTTTCATTTCACTGCCTATCAAGAAACAAAACTTGAACAACTAAGTCTGGAAACATTTCTTTATTTATTTACTTGTTTCCTCTTGTTGACCAAAATACTCAGACTGAGCTCCAAATAGTTCAATTTCAGCACAGGCCCAGACAGAAAGGCTGTACAGCATTAAAACTGTATATTCAAAAAGTATATGAAACAGGAATAAGTAATTGCTCTGTTTTACAGTACACAAATATAAAAAAAGGAATAAGCAATGTTTTTTACATACAAAGAATATTAGATATTATAGAAAAATAATGCCATCTGTAATTACAATAATATGAGCTATATACATATTTACACACTAGATTTCAATACTGGAGTTGAAGTAACAGAATATAAGTCTAGGTCTAGGCTTAGTAGTAAGAAATAACTAGTTGGTGAAATGCTGAGATGATATTGAAATGGTAGAGTAGATGTTATATCAGGTATTATACAATGACCCCCCCATTAATATTCCAAAACGCGCATGATGATTAGTCAGCGTGCCCGTTGTAAATCCCACAGTATAGAAACGGAAAAAAGGTCCGGTCACCCAGACTTTTTTCTGTTGGTATAAAGTCCTCAAAACATATTTTTTTAAACAAATAAAAAAAAAAAAAAGAAAAAACGAAGCAATGTAGACTTCGTTTTCTCTGTTGCTTCCCTTTCAAAGCCTTGATATACTGGGTATGCATGGGACATAAGTCCCATATGCATGCTCAGTGCATCAAAACAGGGAAATTGTGTACCACAACCTATGGAAGAACAGTAATGCACCGCTATACAAAGGCATTATTTAAGAAAAGTAAGTTTTTTTTTTTCTTAAATAATGTCATTGCATAATAGCAATAACCGACTCCGTAGTTGTGGTAAATTGAAATTTACCTGTGGTTGGCTTTATTTAATCACTCGGGCTTCACCCTCGTAATTAAACCACACCAACCATGGGTAAATCTTCAATACACCACACCACGCCATCAGTTATTGCTTTAATAGTAACATTCTATTTAATATGACATTATGATTAGTCAGTCAATAAATATAAGACAGTAGATTGTACGATGTTGGAATCAGCCTACAGAAGGAGGTTTAAAATCTATTGCAACAAAAAACTAAGTTAAGCATTTAGAAGAAGTCAATGTTTAGCACACATATTCAAGAATTTGCTAGATAGTTCTTCATCTTTGTTGCAAAGAAATTTGAGTTTGAGTCTAACTGATAGCTGATAGGATAAAGTTACATAGTTTGGCTACAGCTACTGAGTAAAATGAGTCTCCATAATGGTTGCTTGATTTTTTGGGGTAATCATTAGATTTTAACTGCAATAAATCTCTGAAAAGATTATACCTTACTATGAGGTTTGTGACTGTGGGCCATTTGGTTTATATAGAATGTTTTGTACTACTTTAAGATAAGAGTAAGTTAAAGAGTTTTGTAGTTTAGACAACTGTCTCTTTGTGATGAGTTTTACTTGTTAGGTTAGTAGCAAACCTCATTATTTTACTGTAGGATTGCTGTCGTCTTTCAGCTTGACTTTTCTGGATATTTGTTGAAGTGTTCACTGCTCACATAGCCTGTTCTGCTAAGATTGGTTTAGATTTACATAATATACTGAGTTTTCTATTGACTGTGCATATAGTATAATCAGTTTAAAGGTTAAACGTTAGGTTTTATTCAATAACTAGCCTAACAGTTTAGTTTGTGATACCTGTTTAGTTTCTATGGTTTCTAGGGTTATAATATGGAATTGTATAATAAATTGCTGAGCTTACTGAGTGATAAGAAGGAATATCTTTGTTTTTAGTCATGTAGGAGAAACTTGGATTCTGTTATCCATTTTAAATGTTTTGCGAGGGCTGTTGCATTGCTATTTGGAGCTGGTGTAGAGTTTTTGCGAACATACTAGTGTTGAATCACCAGCATATTGGGCTACTTAGATATTTTAATATTTTATGCATATGGACTAACTGCAAAAAAGCAATCTAAAAAGTATAAATGTACGTGGATATACTCCCTTGCACCCCCATGTGGGAAGGTGAATCTCTGAATTACACTTCTTCTAAGAAAACTGTACCACAGAAAAAGGGAAAACTCCACAGAAAGGCTGTATCCCTTGAGTCTGTAATTTGCTCACAAACAAATCACATTTCCAGACTTTGCAAATGCAGTTACTGACCAAACAACCTACACCCCCTTTCCACTGATAAATCCCAGCCCAGTCTCCATTGCATCATGACTGTTTTGTAAGCACTAAGCAGGATAGGAAATATTACTTTTGTCATGTGGTCTTGGTATTCTGAATTGACGCTCAATTTTTTTACTCATAAGTTCATCCTTCCTTTCTTTGGTTCACCTCAATGAAGGGGATTAAGGCAGATTTTAACAGATGAGTAACTTTTCTGTACATAAAATACATATATTTATATAGACAGACAGAACTCAACATTCAAGTGCCAGTTTACAGAATCTCACACTGAAGAAGATGTATACTTCATGCCCAGGACAGGTGAAGCTTTAGACCAGTTTGGTGCCGCTATGTATCTGACCATTACTGACTTGACTATGGGTTACTGGCAGGTACTCTAGACACCTGCAGCAAAGGAGGTCAGCTTTTGTCACTCAGTTTGAGGTGCATGAATTAACCAAAATGCCCTTTGCAATGAAAAAGCAGATCACAAACTAGCAGGCTCTGGAGACTATGCTATAGCTTGCACAGATCATACTGCAATATTTAGTCAGGCCTGCTGTGAACATGTGTGCTACATGTCAGAGAGATACTGGGCAAATTAAAAGTGTTAGACTGACTATTACGGCAAAAAATACAATGGATATAAAAAGTATACACACCCGTTAAAATGCCAGGTTTTTGTGATACAAAAAATGAGACCACAATAAATCATTTCAAAATTTTCCCACCTTTAATGTGACCTATAACCTGAACAAGTCAATTGAAAAACAAACACATCTGTTAGGGGAAATATATAAAAAATAAAAAACGTACAATACGCTGGTTGCATAAGTGTGCACACCCTTAAACTGATACTTTGTTGAAGCACCTTTTGATTTAATTACAGCATTCAGTCTACTTGGGTACACACCTGCCATCAATTGAAGAGACTCTGATTAACCCCAAAAAAAGTTCAGCTGTCCTAGTAGGATTTTCCTGACATTTACTCAGTTGGCTGCTACAGCAAAGCTATGGTTCGCAGAGATCTTACAAAGTATAAAATGGATCTCATTGTTGAAAGGTATCAGTCAGGAGAAGTGTACAAAAAAATTTCCACGGCATTGGATATACCATGGAACACAGTGAAGACAGTCATCAAAAAGTGGAGAAAATATGGGACAACAATGACGTAAAGAACTGGACGTCCCTTCAAAATTGATGAAAAGACAAGATGAAAGGCTGATGAGGCTGACAAGAGACCTACAGCAACACTGAAAGAGCTGCAGGAATTTCTGGCAAGTACTGGTTGTGTACTACATATGACAACAATCTCCCATATTCTCCATATGTCTGGACTATGGGGTAGGGTTGCAAGACAGAAGCCTTTTCTTACACAGAAAAACATCCTGGCCCAGCTAAAATTTGCAAAACAATACATCAAGTTTCCCATAAGCATGTGGGAAAATGTGTTATGGTCTGATGAGACCAAGGTTGAACTTTTTGGCCACAATTCCAAAAGGTATGTTTGGTGCAAAAACAACACTTTGCATCACCAAAAGAACACCATCCCCATGGTGAAGCATGGTGGTGGCAGTATCATTCTTTGGGGGTTGCTTTTCTTCAGCTGGAACTGGGGCTTTAGTCAAGATGGAGGGAATTATGAACAGTTCCAAATACCAGTCACTTTTGGCCCAAAACCTTCAGGCATCTGCTAGAGAGCTGAAGATGAAGAGGAATTTCATCTTTCAAAATTTTTTGAGAGGATTTCTGTCTATACACACTGAGTCGAGTGGAGGAGGGGAATTGACTACAACTCTGATCTGAGATATATAACAATAAGTATCCTGTTTTTTTTTTTGCTTATTTTTTACTAGTTATTGCTTCTAGCAATTTATATATAGCACTTTTTATTGCCTGCTGCATACTTTTTACTGTATTTTATTGCTATTAACTAATCTGCGTGGTTAAACTAAAATTGTCTGCCTTACAGGCCCTGATAAATAAGGTTTTTACTGTCACACTGTTTGTAAAGCTTTTTAGCTAGTTTCACTGTGTGAAAGATATTAACGGAAATTGTCTCTACTTGTTAAGCACCTATTTGTTTGTTCTGATTTCCTGCCAAGAAGTGTATCATATAACTGATTTGTTTTCAGTTAAAAGCATTCTGTAGAGTCTCCTTGCTCCTTTATCTGTTTAAAACGTTCATTTTGTGGCGCACTGCTGTTCTTCTGCTGTGATAAACATTTCTGTAGTGTTTACTGTCTAAAAGAGTGTAGGCTAGTAGCGTTAGTATTGTCCCAGTTTAGATTTGCTGTCTCTGGGCCTGTTTGTTTATGCAGTGGTTGTTCTGAGCACATGACCAGGTCATCTTGAATTAGCAGAAGCCTTTCTTTACCTTTGTGGCAGGTTTATGTTAATTGGCTGCTGGCTGGTGGAGGTTGGGTGGTCTAGGGCTTGGAGTAAGCACTCATTGGTTCTTTTGAGCTTTTAAAAAAATGTTTAAGGTTGTATCTTCTGGTATTTAAGCCCTAACTTTGAGAGGATTTCTATCTATACACACTGAGCCAAGTGGAGAAGGGGCATTGACTACAACTCTGATCTGATATATATAACAATAATATCCTGTTTTTTTTTGCTTATTTTTTTACTAGTTATTGCTTCTAGCAATCTATATATAGCACTTGTTATTGCCTGCTGCATACTTTTTGCTGTATTACATTGCTATTAACTAATCTGCATGGTTAAACTAAAACTGTCTGCCTTATAGGGCCTGATAAATAAGTTTTTTACTGTCACACTGTTTGTAAATTTTTTTAGCTAGTTTCTCTGTGTGAAAGGTATTAACAGAGATTATCTCTACTTGTTAAGCACCTATTTGTTTGTTCTGATTTCCTGCCAAGGAGTGTATCATATAATTGATTTGTTTGCAGTTAAAAGCATTCTGTAAAGTCTCCCTGCTCCTTAATCAGTTTAAAACTTTAATTTTGTGGCTCACTGCTGTTCTTCTGCTGTGATAAACATTTTTGTAGTCTTTAATGTTTAAAAAGTGTAGGCTAGTAGCTTTAGTATTGTCCCAGTTCAGATGTGTTGTCTTTGGGCCTGTTTGTTTTTGCAGTGGTTGTTCTGAGCACATGACCAGGCCATCTTGAATTAGCAGAAGCCTTTCTTTACCTTCGTGGCAGGATTGTGTTGATTGGCTGCTGGCTGGTGGAGGTTGGGTGGTCTTGAGCTTGGAGTAAGCACTCATTGGTTCTTTTGAACTTTTTTTTTAAAAAGTTGTTTAATGTTGTATCTTCTGGTATTTAAGCCCTAACTTTGACAGGATTTCTGTCTATACACACTGAGCCAAGTGGGGGAGGGACATTGATTACAACTCTGATCTGAGATATATAACAATAAGTATCCATTTTTTGCTTATTTTTTACTAGTTATTGCTTCTAGCAATTTATATATATCACATTTTATTGCCTGCTGCATACTTTTTACAGTATTTTATTGGTATTAACTTATCTGCATGGTTAAACTAAAATTGTCTGTCTTACAGGGCCTGATAAATAAGGTTTTTACTATCACACTGTTTGTAACGCTTTTTAACTAATTTCACTGTGTGAAAGGTATTAATGGAAATTTTCTCTGCTTGATAAGCACCTATTTGTTTGTTCTGATTTCCTGCCAAGGAGTGTATCATATAACTGATTGTTTGAAGTTAAAAGCATTATGTAGTGTCTCCTTGCTCCTTTATCTGTTTAAAACTTTCATTTTGTGGCTCACTGCTGTTCTGCTGCGATAAACATTTCTGTAGTGTTTACTGTCTAAAAGAATGTAGGCTAGTAGCTTTAGTAATGCTCCCCACCCTCTCTCCCTGTTGCTGTCTTGCTGTTATACTTGGTGGCTTTGCAGTTGCCCGCCCCTACTGTAAATTTGATCTGGGACACTCCTCCCAGTCTAGTGTCATTAGCTCATTCTACCTAATACAGAGAAAACATTTGAGAAGGCCAACCCACTTAGTTTCCTAACCTTGAATTACCTTCTGCTTCTCCTCTCTCCCTTTCCTTTACAAAAAAAAATGCTAGAATTTCCCTGTGTTTTGCTTAACTGTAACAAAAAAAATTATGCTTGTTTCCTGCCTTTCCTGTAACTAGTCTAGTCCAGATACAGATTTGCTATATCCATGACTGTTTGTAAGCTTCTAAGCCCCCAAGCCTGTCTGTATTGGAGGGAAGCATGAACATTACAGAACCAACTGATATTGCCAACATCCTGGCAGATAGGTTCAGTGCTAACTTTAACCCCCTCTCACCTCCTAAAGGGCCCATATCAATACAGGAATAATGCAGAGTCCCTGTAATCACAACTATGCAGGTAAAAGCTGCACTCTCTAAAGCCAAAAACACAGCATCCATGGGACTGGACAACATCCCAGGCTGCTTTTTACATGAACTTCAGAACGAAATGGCTCCCCAACTAAGCACCATGTTCAATCATAGCCTCACGTCAGGCTTTGTACCCACTGAATGGCGCACAGCAACAGTTATCCCACTCCACAAAGGGGGAGCCACCACTGATGCTGGGAACTATTGCCCTATTAGCCTGACGATCCTGGACTGTACCATCATGGAACTCATAAACAAAGACATTGGTAACCTCCAAACTCTGGACCCCCTCCCAGTTCAGGTTTGTGAAAGGCAAATCATGCCTCCTGAACCTGACTGAATTCTTTGAGGCAGTCACCAAAGCCGTAGATGAGAGTAAGGTGGTTCAAACAGCCTATCTTGACCTCGCCAAGGCTTTCAACACCATCCCCCCATTCTGGAATAATAGCTAAACTCACTAAGCTAGATATAAATCCCTACATCACAAGATGGGTTGCCAACTGGCTCACTGACAGAACCCACACTGTAAAAGTTACAGACTCTAAATCTGACTTTAGACCACTGACAAGTGGAGTACCACAGGGTTCAATCCTGGGACCTCTCCTGTTTGGTATCTACTTCTCTGAAGTACAGGCTAACACAGAAGGCCTTTGGCTAATGAAGTTCGCAGATGACTGCAAATTAGAAGCCATAGTCGAGTCCCCAAATGATGTGGACATCCTAGAGAAGGGCCTTACTGAGACAGATGCCTGGTGTCAGAGCCATGGCATCAAGCTCAATGCCAAAAATGCATTGTCATCCCCTTTGGTAAAAACTCTGTACCCATGAACTGCCACATAGGCAGCAGTCTACTTAACGCCGAATGTGTGATAAGAGACCTTGGGAACCAGGTGGACAGTAGTCTCTACTTTGATAATCACATCACCACAGTAGTCAGAAAATTCTTCTACATGGCATACCTCATCACAAAAGGGTTCTCATCCAGGAAAAAAGAGGTCATTGTTCCCTTCTACTTGACACTCATTAGACCCATTATAGAGTACAATGTCCCTTTTGGAATGTACCTCACAAGACATCTGCTGCAGCTGGAAAGGCCACAGAAGTACCTCACAAAAAGGATTACTGGCCTCAAACAGATGCCCTACACTGACCATCTCAAAAAACTCCAGCTTTACTCCGTAGCATATCACCTACTCCGAGGTGATCTCTGCCTAACATATAAACCTATGTCAGACCCAGAGCTGTTGTACATGCTACACCTAAAGAAATCCCAATCCCTCCGAGCTACATGCTCTACGGACCTAAACCTTGTCACCACAATAAACAGGACATGCTGGAGGGATAGATTCCTGTCCCAGAGACTCCCCATACTCTGGAACAAGCTGCCCATCTATGTCTGCCTAACCTGAATGCTATTTATTTGTTTTTTGGTTCACTGGTCTTTTAAAAGCTGCCCATCTATGTCAAGCAAAGTTCCTCATTAGCACTCTTCAAGAAAAATCTTGATGAGTGGATGGGAAATAGGAAATACACCCCGGGGATCACTTCTGTGGCTCTGCTCGACAGGGGCACAGGAAAATAACTATCTTGGGTGGCCTAAGCCAGGGAACCTTGTTGGCTAGGCTTACTTAGGCCCTTGGGCTGATAGCCTAGTACCTACCTATGAACATGACAATGGCTCCAAGCATACATCCAAATCAACAAAAGAATAGCTTCACCAGAAGAAAATTAAAGTTTTGGAATGGCCCAGCCAGAGCCTAGACCTAAATCCAATAAAAAATCTGTGGGGGTGACCTGAAGAGGGCTGTACACAAAAGATGCCCTCACAATCTGACAGATTTAGAGCACTTTCGCAGGGAAGAGTAGGCAAATATTGCCAAGTCAAGATGTGCCATGCTGATAGACTCCTACCCAAGAAGACTGAATGCTGTAATTAAATTAAAATGTGCTTCATCAAAGTATTAGTTTAAGGGTGTGCACACACAACGAAGCATTAGTTTAAGGATGTGCACACTTATGCAACCAACGTATTGTACGGTTTTTATTTTTTATATTTTTTCCCCAACAGATTTGTTTGTTTTTCAATTGAATTGTATAGGTTATGGGTCACATTAAAGGTGAGAAAAGTTTTGAAATGATTTATTGTGGTCCCATTTTTGTATATCACAAAAACCTGGCATTTTAACAGGGGTGTGTAAACTTATTATATCCATTGTATCATGTGGAAATTATAAAAGTAACTTAGCTTAGTGACTGGTGGGTTTTGGCAACATTTTGAGAAGAGTCTGCCAAAGTGGAGGCTATTCAGGCATGGCCTGCCCTGTTACTTTAAAGCAGGTAAAAGTGTTCTTTGAGATGGCAAGGTATTATAGAAAATTTGTCTCTCACAACAGCAACATTGTCACTCCTTTCACAAACTTAACCTGTACAAACTGGACTGATAAGATTATCTAGATACCTTCCTGAGCAGGGTTTCCAAGAGATTAAGTAGGTACCTCCCAGTCACCACCAGTATACCACAAGACTCTATCCTTGGTCCTCTCCTCTTTAACATTCTCACCAACACCCTCTACATATCTACACAACAGGCCTCCCTAATACAGCATGCAGATGACTCCACATTCATTTGCACATCTGACAACGTGGCACACTTCCAAAAAATTACTCAGGAAGCTTTAACAGCAACTGAAACATGGCCTTGGAACCCACAACTCATGCTCAACCCTAAAAAAAAACAGACTACTACTTTTTTTCCCCAAATCTCTATCGCATGGAAAAACAAAGATGAAAGTCCTCTCTCTTGATAATACATCTATTTAAGTCACTTCTCATAGCAAATAATTAGGGATGATAGTGGATGATAATCTTGAATTTGACCTGCATGTACAAAATTGCATAAGAAAAACTCATTAAAAATTAGGGTTGCTTTATAGAGCCAAAAACGTTCTCAGTGACACAACTAAAGCTACATTTGCCACTACTTATCTCCTCCCCACACTTTTTTATGGTGCTCCCATCCTTACTAATCTACAGGTATCACACAAATCAAAATTTGAGCAATGTTATAACAAAGTTGCTAAATTTGCAAATATCCCTTTTAGAACCCACCACTATATAGCACTAAAAAGCCTAAATTGGTTAGAACTGCCCCATCAACAAACATATAAACATCTTCTTACCACCTATAAATTATCCTGAATCCATTTGCTTGTCTGGCACTAAATAATACTCTATACAACTATGTTCCTTGTTGGTCATTATGATCCAGTAACCAAAAACTCTTGTCTGACCACAGACCTAACAAATGTGCTGGGCATTGCCTGTACTTGTACCATGTTGCTAAGGCCTGGAACTCCTTACACCTGTCCATCAGGTCAATACTCTCCCTACCATCCATCAAAACCATTCTGAAAGAATTCCTAGCCAAAAGCTGGCTCTGTTGTTGCTCAACATTAGGATAAATTATATCCCTAAATGTGGATAAATACCTATTCATACTTTATGTCACCTTATTCTCCCTTCTTCACTCCCTTCCTTAATTCTGTCAATTTGTTTCCCCTGGCTTTTTAAATATACCATAAGCCTGCTTTTTTCTCACTTTGTATTGCAATTCCTGTTTGTATTACTTTAACTTACCTTTAATTTCTCTATAAACTGGCTAAAATTTCTCTAATTATTAAATCATTGTCATACAACTTGTATCTACTATTATACCATGACCCCCCCAAAATGATTGGCCAGCGTGCACATTGTAAATCGAGTTATACTAATGGAAAAAGGTCCGGTCGCCCGGACTTTTTTCCATTAGTATAACTCTACTTTTAAAACACTGTCTCGCTATGTTAAATGGGTTTAACATAGTGAGACAGCTTTAAAATAAGCAACGGAGATCTCCGTTGCTTATTTTAAAGCTGTCTCGCTATGCTAAACCCATTTAACATAGCGAGACAGGTTAAAAACGGAGAAAGCAAGATCTCCGTTGCTTTTTGTTCGCTATGTTAAATGGGTTTAACATAGCGAGACAGTTTTAAAATAAGCAACGGACATCTCCGTTGTTTATTTTAAAACTGTCTCACTATGTTAAACCCATTTAACATAGCGAAAACAGTAAAAAAGCAACGGAGATCTTGCTTTCTCCGCTGTTTGCTCAACTCTGATGTACTGCGCAGCGCAGTACATCAGAACTGCCGGATGCCAGACATCTGTGGAAGGGCAGTAAACAGGCATTATACTATGCCATTATTTAAGAAAAGTAATAGTTTCTTTTCTTAAATAATGTCATGGTATAATAGCAATAACCCACTTCTGGGTGTGGGTAATGCTGTATTTACCCACGGTTGGCTTTGTTTGGTCCCTCGGGCTTCACCCTCGGGACCAAACCACGCCAACCGTGGGTAAATCCAGCATTACCCACACCCAGGCGTGGGTTATTGCTATATTAACCAATGTTTTCAGATTGTGTCTAATTTAGTATAATTATTTAAACTGTATTTGTTTTTTGTATTATTTTTAAAGAATGTACAATTATTATTATTAAAATGTTTTGTAATACTTTGGAGCTTTTCTCCCTGTTCGTCTGCTGAAAATGTGTTCCTACCCAGTCAGACTTTCTCGGTAATCAAATGCCAATAAATAAATAAATAATTAAGCAGCATGTGACAAAAAGAGATGGGTCTGTGTTTATATACTTATCTGGAGGCATTTTATTTGTGGTATCCTACTAATCATCTCAAAACCACAACAAAAACTTCTTCTTGTGTAACTTTTGTGTATATCACCCAGACAAATAATATGAGCACTATGCATTATCTAAGACATCTGATTGTTAGGTCTCATCAAAAGCAACATTTTATTGCTGTGACACAGCCAAAAAGTGTTCCTTGAAGCAGTTAGGGATGGCTAAAAGAGGTGGTTGTTTCAGTTATTGTTAGCCAAACAGAACCCAGGCAATCACTACTGTGATTCAGCTGTACTCTTTCCAGCAGTTAGCGATCCTATATATCCTTTCAAAGCTGTAATGATATCCTTCTAGAACCACAGTTTTAAGTATGGGAAATCTGTTTTAATAGATTCTGCACAGCACTGAATGACTAGAGTAAGTAAAGGCACTCCGGGTTCTATTATTTATTACCATGGCAAAAGCAGCAGTTAATAAATTATTCATCATTTTAGGAAGGTATTAGGCAATCACTTAAAGTCATTTTTGAATGTCATGATCCCTGTCATGTAGTGCTACAAAAACTAAAAGCTAGGCTTGTTCAGCAGTTACTGAAAAATGCCTTTTATGAGTGTATTAATCAATCAATCAAACTGAGAAACACTAGTCTTTAAGTGTACAGGGACTTGTAGTTTATTACTGTGACATAAATATTCAGACCGATGATGATGACTGCTATCCTCTGTAATGTTTATGATCACAATTACTGCAGCTACTATATTTACTGCTCCCTAGTCATTTAAGTATATTTAAAAACAAATACTACTTTGTTATACTGGCAACTGTTTCAGTATGGATAAAAGTGCTAATAAATCAGAACATTAGACAATACTAATGGCACCCCAACCAGACCAAATGCCTTGTAAAAGGCATATTAGGAATGAAATGATAGAAGTGGTCCAAAAAACTGAATATGGTCATTCACAAAGGTGCCAAGTATTTTATTCACCTGCCCCAGGGAGTGCCCAACAGTAGAAAAACTGCAGAAAGAAAATCTTCCCGCACAAAATGCTCTGATATAACATATGGATGTATCACTGGTCATAAAGAATGAGAAGTGATTCTGTAAGGTTTGAAGAAAAGCTAGAATGTACTGTGGCTTAGATTTTGTGCAGAGTTATAAAGTGATTCCTCTGGAAATCAGACATCCATAGAAAGAGCAGCTAATGAGAGAGAAGGTGCTATCAAAAATGTTAAAATGATCATGTGTTACTCAGAAAAAAATAAATATGTCTGAAATTAAAACAGTGAGTCCATGCAATCACATGGCAAACAAGACAGTACTAGTCTTTTGCAGCGATGATTTGCTACACCTTATCTGAATTAATGTGTACAGTACTGGAGCTCTTACCTAAAGCTGACAAAACAGAGGTAAATCAGAGATCTACTAAAATTGTACATTATCTGTACAAAAAGTCTACAAAAGCTCAGTATGTACATATGCTCTGTTCATGCAGATGGTAATGGTGCTGATACTTCAAATGTGTTCAGGTTATGAAATTTAAACAAAGGTTTGATAGAGTCTTAATGAAAAGATGGGATGGCTGCTTTAATATACAGTAGACCAGTCAAATTAAAATGCTACTATGACTTTGTAAGCTAGATTTATGTAACAACTTTTGTAGATGATAACAGTAATGTTTTAAATCCTGTATGCAACAAAAAACAGTTAGACACACTTCAACATGTGAAAAAAGCTACTTGGTGTAGAATTCAATCAAAACTATCCCTACAAATATGTATCAGTTCTGCAAGCCTGTAGTCTATTTAACAATAACAACAGAGCTGGTACTAAGACAGTTTGTAAAATCAGTAATGGTGCAGCATGCATTTAACCTAGTTAAATGAGAGCTGATTAAGAGACATTTGTTGTGCTAAACTTAATTTTCTTCTTTTTTTTCTGCTCATCTGCTCTTTGCAAGTTCCAGCTCAAACTCATCAATCATTTACCACTCAGCTTATAACATATGTCCTACAGACTTGATGGACTTCTCCCCATTGTGTGCTGTAACAAAATGACGATTCCATTCTTAATCATCAGAGTAAACCAGACACATCAAGTAACTGCTGACAGAGGAACTAGATGCATCAACAGCAGAAATAAATCTGAATTTTCCTTCTAACTGATACTCAATGAACAGTGGAACCTGACTTTCTAACCACTTATATTATAAAGCAAAACAATTTCACTATGCACCTATGAAATGAGTGCTAAAGATGCACTATAAAGCATAAAATGAATCCTTGGCTTTAACTTGCAAGGTGGTTGAAAAACACTGCAAGCTCTTCTTGGTAACAAGGCTGAGTCTTTAGAAGCTTGTAGATACAGGCGGTGAGTTTAGAGTATTGTGTTACTCAAGGAGAAGTTAGTGTGACTGCTAGAAGTTTAACAGGTCAAGCCTGCCAAGTTTTGTTGTTTTGTCATGCTCCTTTATATGAACATTGCAATCCTCCCCAAACTGTACTCTACTGTACAGATCACTGGTTCTCTATACTAGGTCCCAAATTCTAGGAAAGTATTCTCCCTATAAAAAGACATCTCATCTTACCTTACATTTAAGACTGAATTAAATGTCCAGCTCCTCTCATCAGCCAAATGTCATTGCCTTTCCTTCAACCATATTACCTAGCATGAGCTACATCCCTCCTTCTCCTACTAAGAATCACGCTGTCCCTCATAAACCATATTCATTTGCACTAATCTATACTTTTCACTCAATCTTTTGCTAAACATAACCTCTCCTTCCAGCTACTCGCAAATTCTGCCTAATATCCCTCACTTCACTCAACTATCCTGTCATTCCCACTTAGACAACACACCGTTATAACTATATCATGGTCATCTTACTTTCTAAATGAATTTGTCTTGATTTATTACAAATAATGTACATTACAATTGTATATACTCTTTACATTTGTGTTACCTAATTAGCATAAGTGTCTTTTCATTATACTCTTGTTATCTCTTACTAAATGTAATTCCATCTTTCTTTGTATTCTTGGGATGAACCTGAAATTGACTACATGTTCCTCTGCAAACAAATTTTAAATAAATAAACAAGTTAATAAACTCTGTTGATTTGATGTGTTTGGTAGCATTTTCAGCAGTATTCCTTTTTACTAAACATTCCTTTCCCAGAAACTCATTCAACACTTCTTCTCTTAGTCTCTAACATTTAGAGTCATGTTGACCCTATAAATATTCATTCTCCTTTCCTTCCTTACCTTTCAGCTATTATTTACAGTATTTCAAGCCAAATAACTATTTAATAGCCCTTCCTCTTGAAGTATATTCCCTACCAGCTTATATATAATAAACTCAACAAAGTATTCTGATCTAATACTGACAAATGTGCATTATATCAATAATGATATTCTATGTAATGATAATATATCAGAATCACTCTTATATTTTAATTTCTTATACCCCAACTTCACTGTTATAAGGACTGTCATACTGACATGGATTTGTTTATCAGGCTCTTTGTCCTTCTTCCAGAATAGGGTTTGGGTTCTAATGATATGACATGGCCTAAACATAAGAAATTATTTTTTTTCCTCCATTTAGTCACAATGACACTGTCGTAAGTCACTGGCTTTTTAGATGGCCTACAAAAGCAGATGTCAGAATTAAGTTCACAGGTTAGGTACTAAACTTGCAAACTAAGTGACCTTTAAGAAGCTTAATTAAATACCCACATTAACATTTTGAGATACTAATTGCCCCAATCAAGTAGACTAATGCCACATAACTTAGAGATGAATATGTAACTGCCCATTCACTTGTTGAGTCTAGATGTGAAAGAAGCAAGGGTTTAACTAAGCTTGTTATGCACAGAGAGTCTGCTCCACAAACACAGAGTGTGCTGGGTTAAGTACCTATCATGCCAACAGTGTTGTTAATGAGATGATGAATGTTAAGATTTCTGGTTTGGGTTTTTGCAGTACCACCAATTCTGTGGAGATAAAGGAGATCAAAACGGGTTGGGTCTTTTATGGCATGAAAAGACAAGCAGACATTACCATTCAAGAGCTTATAGGAAACAGGGTATAAGGAGAGGGTTCAGTATGTTGGGGGTAATTTAGAGTGTTTCAATTTTCTTGCTGAGGAACCTCTATAGCTTTTCAAAACTGGGTTAGCTATTTAAAGAAGTATATGACAGATGAGGCATTGTCAGCTATGCTCAGTCATGGTTTACTGAAATTTGTCACATGAAATAATTAATTAGGCAAATGACAGTTGTAGAAGTAGTAATTTCCTTAATTTTGTAGTTAAATTCATAAAAGCAGCATTTCACTGGCAATAAATGAATGCGTTTACTAGTTTGCTTATGTAGTTTTAGAATATAATTCATCTCTTTTCTCCACATAAAAATTTCTCCAACAACTAATTGAGAAAATAGAATTCAGTTTATCTGTTTATATCAATTTATAGACCTCAACAAGACAGTCTCAGGATGTAAGGTCCTGTACATTGGTCAGCAATGAAAATGGTAGAATATCCACTGTTTGGCTTAGTTCATGCAGAATGACACAAGTTCCTTTCTGAAACAATATGAGATTTGAAAATGGAAAACAATGTGGGATCTTCATGATCTATGCCAGGGAAACAACTGGAAATAATAAAACAGAAACATACTAAAGGATTTCTGAGCAGTAAACAACATCCAGGTGATATTAAATGGAGAAAAATAACTCTTGAGATAAGTTTAACAACATTGGAGGGTGGAGGTTTCTTATAACAACAGTTCTTCCCTGATATTTCTCCTACACACTTGCCATCTTCATTCTGTTTACTG